>NC_059388.1:19081978-19381978 GCF_019703515.2 Myxocyprinus asiaticus
TTTCACTTCACTCATCCAGAGATGGTCAGCTTTGTTTCAGACCAGAATAAATGGTCTCATTGTCTTAAAATTCTCACTCTGTTCTTTCTATTCACAGCTACCGGGGAAGTGAAAGAAATCTTTGCAAGGGCTCGGAATGGTGAATATCGGCTGATCAAAGTAGTGATTGAAAATGGTGAGAACAGTTTTACATACAGTGCCCTAAGAAAGTGTTTGGTCACCTAAGTCACACTTAGAAATGTCTGAATGTCATTTTATTAGATACAACATATCAAAACAATCAAACAAATGATGCTAGACTGTTCTCAGAACTAGCTTCAATTTTTTTTAGTCAGTCATTTTTAGTGGCTATATTAAGTAAGGTCAATTTTGAACAATATATCTGTTGTGTTATAATCTGAAACCTTACAAACTTCTTTTTGTAAAACTTCTTTTCAAACTTCTTTCTTTAAAATAAATGCCAAAAATGTCCTTCGTTCTTTTTTATGCATGGTTTAAGTGTCTAAATACTAGGGGTGCACCAATATGAAAATTTTTGTCCAATACCGCTTTTAACGGAAAAAAAATAGAGGCCAGTAATGATATCGATATTTTGGCACTTTTTTTTTTCTCATCAGATCACAGTTTTACTTTGGAATTATGCTTACATTTTTAGAAAGAGGTACAAAAGCTTTTTTACTGTTCTAACACAAATACATTTCACTAAACATGAATTTGATCTGTTGAACACAGGCCAAAATGTAAAAGAGTGCCAAATTGAAAGATAAAAAAGATTAACTAAATATGATGATTGATATGAAAGACATTTATTTTGTACTTATAAAACATTTTTGCAGTTCAGAACAACAGAACTCACAGTTTACATGTATGTACTGTATATAAAAGAACATTACAAATTCAAACAATGCATATGTTGGGCAATTCCACGTAAATGTCAACCACATCATGGAAGAAGAAAAAGTTTTAATCAAAGGATCAAAACCTTTTTTTTATATTCTGTATTTTGGTAGTATAATGGATTATGCGGTCCAGACCGCTAGAGGGTGCCGCTTGTTCACACAGCGCTTACTGAAGCGCTGAATACTGTCTGTATTTTAAAACGCAGCATTTTTTTAAGGTTTAGAAAATGCGAAATTGTAATTTCACAACTGCCACATCTTTTTATGCCGTTTTTTCCGCATTGGCATGAAAATGAGAAAGAACAAATATGTAATATTACATGTTGTTAGGAGTGCCAACCCTTCAACATATTATGGCTTTTATTATTTCTGGATTGTGCATTTGAATTCACAGAGATTTACAGTGTGTTATTAATTAATTATAAAGAAACCATTGGTTTTTCATATCGGCGTATACATGCTAATAACTAATATGGCGATTGTTTTAATTTGGTCAATAATTGGCCAATAAATATCGGCAGTCAATTCATTGGGGCATCCCTACTAAATACTTTTTATGGCCACTATGTATTTACATATTACAGTACACATTTTTTTAGAGCTGAACTAACCGTAGTTAGTTAGTTTTGCATTTTTATTGTTTTAGAACAAACATACTGAAAATACTAGATTACAAAGTACATTTGAAAGGTAACTGAATAGCTAGTTTTATTACTCATATATGGTAACAGGAGAATCACACTCCTTTCCTCTGTTGTGTTCCTGTAGAGAAGCTAGTTCTTGGCGGAAGCAAACGAGCTGCCAAGAAATGGGACCAAGAATGGGACAGCTATGTTCTTCCTCTCGTGGAGGATGACATGCCTTCATACCTCCTCTACAGGTTGGACACCACCAATAATCAGGGTTATGAGTGGATCTTTCTGGCCTGGTCTCCAGATCACTCACCAGTGAGTGTTTTTATACATATCAGACCTGTCTTACCATTGCGATGACAGTTTGTTTGAATCTTGTTGTCTTATTGCAGCTCATACTAGGCCAATGGAAATCATGAGATGACACCACTTGATGCATTTTAATCCATCCACTCCATATATAGTATCACTGGTTTAAAGCTGTTTACTTTAGATTTGGTTGCCCGTTAAGCCTGTCCACATTAATCCAGTCTATAAATATGCTGTAATAAAACAGAATGTGTAGAGCTATATGGATATAAAGTCCCTATGAAATAAACATTTTAGTCCTTGTGTGTTAGTGTTGAGGCCATCTACATACTGGTGTACTCCTAATTTTGTTGAAAATTCACTTTATGATGTTGCACTACACAGATCTTTGTCAAATGCTTTCTAAAAATAAACATTTCCAGTCCTCCGGTATATCCCGTCCCAAATTCTTATTTCAACAGGAAATACGTTGTGAAGAAAACTGCACTTGGAAAGCAATTTTATTGGGTCTTAGATATAGTTACTTTAGACACAATAACTTGTTATAACAAAGTGAATCAGAGACAACTGTAGAGATACATACAGGTGCATCTCAATAAATTAGAATGTCGTGGAAAAGTTCATTTATTTAAGTAATTCAACTCAAATTGTGAAACTCGTGTATTAAATAAATTCAGTGCACACAGACTGAAGTAGTTTAAGTCTTTGGTTCTTTTAATTGTGATGATTTTGGCTCACATTTAACAAAAACCCACCAATTCACTATCTCAAAAAATTAGAATACATCATAAGACAAATAAAAAAAAACATTTTTAGTGAATTGTTGGCCTTCTGGAAAGTATGTTCATTTACTGTGTATGTACTCAATACTTGGTAGGGGCTCCTTTTACTTTAATTACTGCCTCAATTCGGCGTGGCATGGAGGTGATCAGTTTGTGGCACTGCTGAGGTGGTATGGAAGCCCAGGTTTCTATGACAGTGGCCTTCAGCTCATCTGCATTTTTTGGTCTCTTGTTTCTCATTTTCCTCTTGACAATACCCCATAGGTTCTCTATGGGGTTCAGGTGTGGTGAGTTTGCTGGCCAGTCAAGCACACCAACACCATGGTCATTTAACCAACTTTTGGTGCTTTTGGCAGTGCGGGTAGGTGCCAAATCCTGCTGGAAAATGAAATCAGCATCTTTAAAAAGCTGGTCAGCAGAAGGAAGCATGAAGTGCTCCAAAATGTCTTGGTAAACGGGTGCAGTGACTTTGGTTTTCAAAAAATACAATGGACCAACACCAGCAGATGACATTGCACCCCAAATCATCACTGACTGTGGAAACTTAACCCTGGACTTCAAGCAACTTGAGCTATGAGCTTCTCCACCCTTCCTCCAGACTCTAGGACCTTGGTTTCCAAATGAAATACAAAACTTGTTCTCATCTGAAAAGAGGACTTTGGACCACTGGGCAACAGTCCAGTTCTTCTTCTCCTTAGCCCAGGTAAGATGCCTCTGACGTTGTCTGTGGCTCAGGAGTGGTTTAACAAGAGGAATACAACAACTGTAGCCAAATTCCTTGACACGTCTGTGTGTGGTGGCTCTTGATGCCTTGACCCCAGCCTCAGTCCATTCCTTGTGAAGTTCACCCAAATTCTTGAATCAATTTTGCTTGACAATTCTCATAAGGCTGCGGTTCTCTCGGTTGGATGTGCATCTTTTTCTTCCACACTTTTTCCTTCCACTCAACTTTCTGTTAACATGCTTGGATACAACACTCTGTGAACAGCCAGCTTCTTTGGCAATGAATGTTTGTGGCTTACCCTCCTTGTGAAGGGTGTCAATGATTGTCTTCTGGACAACTGTCAGATCAGCAGTCTTCCCCATGATTGTGTAGCCTAGTGAACCAAACTGAGAGACCATTTTGAAGGCTCAGGAAACCTTTGCAGGTGTTTTGAGTTGATTAGCTGATTGGCATGTCACCATGTTTTAATTTTTTGAGATAGTGAATTGGTGGGTTTTTGTTAAATGTGAGCCAAAATCATCACAATTAAAAGAACCAAAGACTTAAACTACTTCAGTCTGTGTGCATTGAATTTATTTAATACACGAGTTTCACAATTTGAGTTGAATTACTGAAATAAATGAACTTTTCCACGACATTCTAATTTATTGAGATGCACCTGTATGTAATGTGATAGTGTCCCAGCTAGGCAAGATCATAGAATGAAACCATAAATTCAGACAAAAACTCTGGATTTTTATCTCATCTCATCTCATGTTGTTTTCCCCCTGTACATTACATTTCTATGAAAAGCATGGGTGACCTGAGACAGAAGATCAGCAGTTGTGGTTTTGTGCTCGAAATTTGCAATTCTAATTCTCTCCCTCCGTTCAAGAGTCCCAATCATACCCGAGTCAGTCGTTCTTTCATGCTGATCTAGAGTCAAATTGCGCAGTTCTCCTATACCAAAAAAGCTGTAAAACTGATCTATGATTCATAACAACTCTGCTCTATCAAGACCACTCATCAGATTCTTTTTTTAATAGAATATTTTCTAAACAACCCATAATTGTCCTTTCAGGTTCGACAAAAGATGTTATATGCTGCTACGAGGGCTACGTTGAAGAAAGAGTTTGGTGGTGGACACATTAAAGAGGAGATTTTTGGCACAGTGAAGGTATTAAAGAAAAACCCTCTATGAATGGATCATTGCCATAGGTTTCCTTACTAATGCATCTCTCTGCACAGGATGATGTCTCTCTAAATGGCTATAAAAAGTATCTCACCTCCCAAGCAGCACCTCTTCCCCTGACAGCAGCAGAAGAGGAACTGAGGCAAATCAAACTCAGTGAGGTAATGCCGACATCAACATAAGCACTGCATAGGTGTACATGTCAGGCAAGCCCTTTATTAAAATAAGGCAAAAACCACGTCAGTCCAGCTTTTATGACCTCAGGCAAAAAAACAACAAGTATATAGGAAAACGAACATTATATATATTTTTTTGTTGCCAAAACAACCCTCATTGTTTGTGAATTGAACAACACGTGTGTATGTGTATATATACAGTATATACTGTATTTAAGCAATATCACACAAGCATGAGTGCTGTATGGCCCTACATCAGCACGGCTGTGATTCGGCCGCAGCCGTAGGTAATCACAGCCTTGCTGATTTAGGGCCATACAGCACGATTGTGAGAGTGATATTACTTATATACAACTGTTCAACAAACAAGTAAATAAAACAAGGAGGGAAAACTGAGGACTGTCACAAATAAACGCATTAGTGCATGGAACTACTTTCTTACGCCACAGATTACGATCTGCCATTGCTAGTTCAAACGATGCGCCTAATCCTTCGTTACTAATTCGAAAACATCACTTTAGAACTAGTTATGACGGTTTGGGCTGTTTCTAACAAGTTATTGGAGAAACAAGGATGTGTGTGTGTGTGCGTGTGTGCGTGCGTGTGTATTTGTTTGAGAGAGAGAAAGGGGGAGAGAGAGCGATTGAGATTACCTGCGTCTGTTGCGCCTCCCAAGCAGAGATGAACAGTAAAGATATAGCTGTTTAACTCTATTCCTCATCTTTAGTGTTAGTCAACTTGCTGAAGATAATTTTCTCTGTGTAAAAAATAGACGTCAGAGCGGGGTCTTCCCTGAGTATTTTATGGTAGCTGGTTTGTTTCTCTTCTCCGCCATGTTGAATGTTGTTTACATCTGAATTCTGCTCCCAGTGCGGAAACTCCGGTAGATAAGCACCTTGAGCATATGTGATTGATTACTTCTTCTGTTGTGTCTCTCATCTGTGATAAGCCTTAATGCTGAAGCTGTATTTCCCATTTGTAGTCTAGTAGTAATCCAAGCGATCATGGAGTGAGCCAATTGCAGATGACTTCAAAGAAACCACTCGCTGACTGGCAGCGCTGACTGAAATGAACATTAGTTCAACTTGCTCATAACACACATAAATGGTCTTTTGTCACCACCCGCAGGCTAAAATCTTTAATGTCACAGGGAAAATTTAAAAGACACATATCTAGATTTTACACATCTGCGCTGCTCTTACACTTTAGTTTAGAATGCCACGAACAAAAGCGGAGTGATGCAAAGAGTGAAGCGTCTGACTACTGCTGTTCTGAGACATCAGCACTCAAGGAACGTCTCTCTTCCAGTCAGATTGGAGGACCAGACCTAACTGTTGTATGTATGTGTGTATATATATATATATATATACACTGATCAGCCACAACATTAAAACCACTGACAGGTGAAGTGAATAACATTTATTATCTCGTTACAATGGCACCTGTCAAGGGGTGGAATATATTAGGCAGCAAGTGAACAGTCAGTTCTTGAATTTCATCTGTTGTAAGCAAGAAAATGGGCAAGCGTAAGGATCTTAGTGACTTTGACAAGGGCCAAATTGTGATGGCTAAACAACTGGGTCAGGGCATCTCCAAAACGACAGGTCTTGTGGTGTGTTTCCGGTATGCAGGACAACCGCATACTCATTGATGCGCGTGGGAAGTGAAGGCTAGCCCGTCTGGTCTGATTCCACAGAAGAGCTACTGTAGCACAAATTGCTGTAAAACATAATGATGTCCATGATAGAAAGGTGTCAAAACACACAGTGCATCACAGCTTGCTGTGTATGGGGCTGTGTAGCCGCAGACCGGTCAGCGTGCCCATGCTGACCCCTGTCCACCGCCAAAAGTGACTACAATGGGCACGTGAATGTCAGAACCGGACCATGGAGCAATGGAAGAAGGTGGCCTGGTCTGATGAATCACACTTTCTTTTAGGTCATGTGGACGGCCGGGTGCGTGTGCGTCGTTTATCTGGGGAAGAGATGGCAGCAGGATGCACTATGGGAAGAAGGCAGGCCATGTCCGATCCATGGAGGACTTGTTTCGCAACTTACAATACTTAAAGGATCTTATGCTAACGTCTTGGTGCCAGATACCACAGGACACCTTCAGAGGTCTTGTGGAGTCCTTGTCTCGATGTGTCAGAGCTGATTTGGTGGCACGAGGGGGACATACGCGATATTAGGCAGGTGGTTTTAATGTTGTGGCTGTTCGGTATATACAGTTGTGCTCAAAAGTTTGCATACCCTGGCAGAAATTGTGAAATTTTGGCATTGATTTTGAAAATATGACTGATCAAGCAAAAAAATCAAGTCATTTATGTAAGGATAGTGATTATATGAAGCCATTTATTATCACATAGTTGTTTGGCTCCTTTTTAAATCATAATGATAACAGAAATCACCCAAATGGCCCTGATCAAAAGTTTACATACCCTTGAATGTTTGGCCTTGTTTACAGACACACAAGGTGACATCCGTAAAAACCCAAAGGTAACCTCAGGAGAAATACAGGCTGCTCTGGAAAAAGATGGTGTGGTTGTTTCAAGGAGTACGATACAACGGTACTTGAACAAAATTGAGCTGCATGGTCGAGTTGCCAGAAAGAAGCCAATGTCACAAAAAAGCCCGGTTACAATATGCCCGACAACACCTTGACACGTCTCACACCTTCTGGCACACTGTAATTTGGAGTGACGAGACCAAAATAGAGCTTTATGGTCACAACCATAAGCGCTATGTTTGGAGAGGGGTCAACTAGTATTGTGCTCCTTGAAACAACCACACCGTCTTTTTCCAGAGCAGCCTGTATTTCTCCTGAGGTTACCTTTGGGTTTTTCTTTGTATCCCGAACAATTCTTCTGGCAGTTGTGGCTGAAATCTTTCTTGGTCTACCTGACCTTGGCTTGGTATCAAGAGATCCCTGAATTTTCCACTTCTTAATAAGTGATTGAACAGTACTGACTGGTATTTTCAAGGCTTTGGATATATTTTTATATCCTTTTCCATCTTTATAAAGTTCCATTACCTTGTTACGCAGGTCTTTTGACAGATCTTTTCTGCTCCCCATGGCTCAGTATCTAGCCTGCTCAGTGCATCCACGTGAGAGCTAACAAACTCATTGACTATTTATACACAGATACTAATTGCAATTTAAAAAGCCACAGGTGTGGGAAATTAAGCTTTAATTGCCATTTAAACCTGTGTGTGTCTGTAACAAGGCCAAACATTCAAGGGTATGTAAACTTTTGATCAGGGCCATTTGGGTGATTTCTGTTATCATGATTTTAAAAGGAGCCAAACAACTATGTGATGATAAATGGCTTCATATGATCACTATCCTTAAATAAAAGACAGTTTTTTTGCATGATCAGTCATATTTTCAAAATCAATGCTAAAATTCCACAATTTCTGCCAGGATATGCAAACTTTTGAGCACAACTGTATATCCAGTACATTATACATACATACATACATACATCCGTAGAGTTGCAGAAACGGTATGTGGCCAGTGCCACTCCTAAATAGCCATGCTGGAAGCACTGAACTAAGAACAAAATAACAGATCTATTCAGCTGTTCAGTCAATCAAAACTATGGATCTGTTCAAGCGGAGGCTACTCTTTGGAGCCATTAGGCCAGGATAGTTTAGTGCAGTACATTGATTTTGCATTGTGAATTAAAAGAGTTTACTACCCATGCCACATCCATGCATTTTTCATGGTGATAAATTTTTTGTTTGATGGGCAAAATGCTTAAAAATTTTGTACCACCATATCAAAACTATTATGTATGTCTATGGCCTCCCATATAACCATGCACTTTTCCCTTTGCCCCCTTTAAGTCAAATCCTGCATTATTAACATGATTTCTGGTAGGAAAACGTCTGCTTAAAACATAAACATAATGTAACATAGCATCAAACATACACCGACTAAAAATAGAGTAGCTCAGTCCCAGAAAGCTCATATGCACGCTCTCATTTGAACCAACTCCTGGAACCAATTGAAAAAGACGCTGCTGGCAGTGTATATGGATTGCCAACCCTTAAACCATAAAAGGATATGCTGTGACACTTAAATGGCTCATTGGCTGTTTTAAAATGACAGGCTGCTGAACTCGACCAATCAGAGCGCTGGCTGTAACCCCCCAGAGCAGCAGCTGTGGGAGGAAGATAATACTACACTAATCTACATGTATGAGAGGACAGGAAAGCAGCTTTGTGATGTTTTGTCTTTATTAATTTGCTGAAAGAGAGATTGCATGTATTGAGCGGTTCAAATCCAGGATGAAATGAAGCAGTTGGTTCATTCAGTGTGGGCCACACAGAATGTGGAGTGCCAGTGCAAGGCCTCTCATCTTCATCATCATTATCTTTTGGTATAAGATGCATTTATTTATGGCAAAAGTAACCATTAGACTTATTATGAGATGAAATAGATCATAATGTTAAATTTATTACAAGTAGTCACAGAGTTACAAATGGCCATCATGGCAGTTGTAACTCTTGAAAAATAAATTATCAACTTTATCTCAAAAAAAGTGCATACCTCAGAATAATGATTTATTATTGTTTTTAACTAAATACTCATGTTAATAGATTCTTAATGTTAGTTACGTATTTTAAAGATTACATTTTGTAATTTTCTTTTGTGTTACAGTTGCCCACTACCTCATAGCCATGATTACATTTTGTATGGTAGTAAGCAGTGACGGATTAACCATCTGTCATACATGTTAAATTTTAACCAAGTGCCTAGAAGTGACTGTTAACTAACAAAATGGACATTGGTTTGAATTAATCAAATTAGTCTGAAGGCATCAAAACAGCAGAAGTAAAATATTGGAATATTGAAAAAATATTTTCATTTTGAAATCTTAAACTCCATCAATCATATAACATGCCCCCAAATATGAACACAATTTTACTTACAGTGCAGCAATACTGTTTATAAATTAAAATCTCAATGATTGGATTGCACAGCCATTCCTAATTAATCATTTAACTGCCTCCATGACTGCATTAGTGAACAAAGGTCAGTGCATAAGGTTTGTGTGTGTAAATGTTTTCAGCTGCAGACAGACATACATGTTGACACAAAACAGCAGACTCTCCAGGGTGTGGCGTTCCCCATGCAGAGAGAAGCTATTCAGGCCCTGGAGCAGTTCAGGGAGAAGAGGATTAACTACGTTCAACTGGTACATCAGGCCTTTTCTCTACACACACCACTCCCAGCAACTCATACAATAGCATCTTATCCATCCTTTTCATGCTTCGCTTTCTGTAACTCACAGGCAAAACTGATATTGCTCTCGTCTAAATTGCAATAGATCCACGTTTATTTAAGAACCTGTTGGGTTGACCCCTAACCATACAGTATAACCCATTACTTCATGTGACACAAATACCTTTAGTAGTTCCGAATACATGTTCAAAGAGAGTTATTGATTGTGTCTATTCCCTTAACAGGAAATTGATTTTCCTAAAGAATCCATCAAGTTGTCCAGCACAACCCCTACGGAACTGAGAGACCTGCCGAAAAGGATCCCTAAAGATGCGGCGAGATATCACTTTTTCCTCTACAAACACTCCCATGAAGGAGACTACCTTGAGTCCACAGGTACAAGATGCATATTAGATGTTCATTGTAATTAATTAAAATGTATATTGATTTCATTTTATTAGGCTCTGTTACATATTTATATAGGATATAACCCATGAAGATGCAACAGTGTTTATTGCTGTTTTGGTGTCTAAACAGTCTAAAATGTTGTGATGGGTTTGTAAATGTTTGTTTGTGTGTGTGTGTGTGTGTGTGTGTGTGTGTGTGTGTGTGCTTGTGTTTCTGCAGTGTTCATCTACTCCATGCCTGGTTATAATTGCAGCATCAAAGAGAGAATGCTGTACTCAAGCTGCAAGAACCCTCTCATAGACACTGTGGAGAAAAACTTGGGCATTGAAATAGCTAAAAAGGTAAACCTATATCATTGGCTGGGTTTCCATACACCTGTTTTATGCCAAGAAGACGAGCATTAACTGATGGAAGTACATTTACAGAATATATTCCTATAGAATTTATAAAGGAATATAGATAGTAATTAAAAAAGTCTGAAAAAGTAAAAAAAAAGTCTGACTTTGCTTCAATGAATTCATAATTTGCTCAGAGAATATAAACAATCTCAGCGCATAGCATAGCATCTGAAATGTTGCTCTGGTTATTCTGAAATGCCAGACATAAAGCCTATCATCAAAATAATTGGCTACTATTACCTCCAAGAACTGACACGCTTTTGCTTCCAGGCATCTGCCGTTGAACACTAGCAAACGTTAAGTTTGTCAGAGTATTTTGTCTGCGCATTCTAAACCACAAGTAATTAAATACATTTTATAAAGAACTACAGTGGCTTCAACTTCCAGTTTCCACAGAAGCTAATTATATCATCTTACAATTTGTTTATGGATATATACTACCATTCAAAAGTTTGGACACACCTACTCATTCTTTATTATTACTATTTTCCACATTTTAGGATAAAAGTAGTCATCAAAGCTATTAAATAACTGAAATTAAAGTATGGGAATTATATAGTGACCAAAAACAAAACAAAAAAAGGTTTTTAAGTTCATGAGATATATAAATTCAATCAAATGTGACCATACATCTGACTGGTAGTGTATACTGAATATTTGTTACCATATTATGTGATTGTTGAGTAGGCCTACTTTGCATAGGTACACAAATTTAAAGGCGGATTTATACTTCTTCGTCAAACCTAGGACGTAGTGGCCAACACGTGGTTTGCATTTATAGTTCTGCGTTGGTGTGTTTGTGTCATTTTGTGAGTACAGAGACAAAATGCTAGTGTACTGAGAGAAAGCGTCTTTATTTCTGAAATAATTATACATTTCATACAAAAACAAAAGCAATGTAATTTGTGGATCCAAAATTATTTATTAAATTATTGTAGCATTACAATTAGTTGGTATGTTGTATTAAGGTACATATTATTTATTATTCACTTTGCCTGCCAAAATAAATCAGTCATACACTTTATGCTTGCTCTTGAGTCGATTCTTACAAACTTATAAGCTAGCAATATAACCAACTCTAAACAGGTATTTTTTTAATTTGCTGACAAATTAGAAGTGTTCTGTTTTCATAACTTATGGAATATATATTTTTTTTATTGTACACCATACTGTCAAACATATGGTCAAATCATACGTATCAAGTTCAAGGCTCTGATGCTGGCATACAGAACTGTCACTGGGTCTGCTCCAGCTTACCTAAAATCATTCCTGCAGAGCTACGTTCCCACCAGAAGCCTGCGGTCTGCAAATGAGCGACGCCTTGTTGTACCAACACAAAGAGGCACCAAATCACATTCTCGGACTTTCGGCTTCACTGTACCTCGTTGGTGGAAGACCTTCCCAACTCTGTCCGTGAGGCAGACTCCCTCTCTGTCATCAAAAAATGGCTAAAGACACATCTTTTCCATGAGCACTTGACCATACACTCATAAAAAAAAACAAAAAAAAAACGATGTATATATATATATATACTGTCTCCTTAAGATGAATCGCTTATGTTGTATTATTCCTCTTTTGTAAGTCGCTTTGGATAAAAGCGTCTGCCTAATGAATAAATGTAAATATAAATGTAAAACATCATACAAATTGTAACGTTCTCAAGTAGAATACAACAAATATTGTGTCACTCACATACCAAATATTTATGGAGTAAAAGCCCTGGGAAACCGGGAGTTTATAAGTTGTAAACTGATTCTTGTTGCGTTTTTACTTGTAACTTTATGAAACATAAACAGAATATAAAAACAGTTGATGCTCCTGAAAAACTAAAGTATCAAAGTCCAAATACAAGGTGACACGATCACTGATCAATTTATTCGATGCATAGATCTTAAAATAAACCTGAAGAAATTGCAGCACTACCTTAGAGATATATATATATATATAAAAAAAATAAAAAAAATATATATATATATATATATATATATATTTTTTTTTTTTTTTATTTTTTTTTGTGATCCTGGGGGACAGTGTCTGGTTACAAAGCGGTCTAATCACAGCTGCGTTAACGCAACGCGTTGTTACATTTTTGGAGAGGTGCATGTCAGGAAGTATAAATGGGCCATTTGGGTAAATATTGTACCATTATTTCAATTGGCCATTATTTCATCAATTGATCAATTTCTCATGTAAATCTCTTTCTAGTTGGAGATTGACAATGGTGATGAACTGACTAGTGACTACATGTACGAAGAGGTCCATCCCAAGCAGCATGCACACAAGCAAGCCTTTGCCAAACCCAAGGGGCCAACTGGGAAGAAGGGTGGTCGTAGAATCACACGGGCACCAGGGGATGGTGTTGATGACGATTAAACCTCTTCCACCGCCAACCTACTCCAAGACAGTGGTACATTCCACCTAGTCAAATGAAACTCCGTCCTTGAACCGAATCCCCAGTTTACCTAGAGTCAAGTAGACCACAGCCCTGTAGACTGATCTATGCACAAAGTAAAACACTAAGCCTGTGAAATTACATATTGTAGCTTGCAATATGAAGAAGACAGCTTGCGGTACACGAGAATGTATTTACAAAGCTTTCACTTGCATTCAAGGATGCCATCTGTGATGTTCCTGGTGATAGTTTTACCACTATTACACTGTTTACCTGCATATTGTAGATTGACTTGTTTCTTTAGCCCAGAAGATTGATACACAGTGCAATATTGTTGAAATAGACACTCCATTTAGTGCTTGTTTTCCAGATATAGATATCAGTTGCTCAAAATTATGATTTTTAAGAAAAACCTTCGGTTTCTCATAAACGGATATCTAGTCTAGCCCATGTATAAATCGCACTTTTGATGGTAGCTTTCCAGTAAAATTACATTTTAGCTAAGGACTAGGGTTAATATTTGTCTGACAGATTATCTTCAGAACAGGGTAGTTTATGCCAAGATTTGGCTTGATTTATATTTGGAAAACAAGCCCTGAAAGTTAAACAGTCCATGGTTGGTCTTAACTAGAGTCCATGAATCCATGAATCTGTGTGACTGAACAACCCTGATCAGGAAGGTCAGAAGTTCAGCTATGTTTTATGAGTTGCAAGCATTATAAATTAACTTTCTGATTGATTAGGTCATAAAACAGTTTGGTGTTCCAGTTGAAAATCAGGCCTTCTTAAAGAGTGACCAAATAAGTCACATTAGGACAAAGTTAATCAGTATTCTGACAGCCTCTGAAGCATTTTTGATGAAGGATTTGCCAAGAGTAACATGCTGAAAATGTTCCAATACCTTTATACCTATTTTAAAACATGTATTAAGTCTTAAAACTTGTGATTTTTAATGTAGGAATGTTTAATTATAGAGAGATGATTATAGAGTTTGGAGAGGAACCAATCATAACACAGAAATCAGAAACAGCGATGCTCTCTGCATCTTAGCTATTTTTCACGTTCTTCTAGTGAAGACTAAACCTGCAGAGATACTATTTTTCTAAGCCTGTACAGCTGTATGTCCAGATAATGTTGTTGTCTAACATCTTGGAATGAGTGTCCACGGTTTCAAGTGTTTATGGCCATCTTTTCTGTTTTAGCAAATGTTTTTGGCCTCCATTTCATGGCATTCACAACCACATTAATGTATACAGTGCATGAAGGTTACTTAGCATCTAATTTGGGATGCCATTGAAGCCACTTATAAGGGAAGGGACTAAATGTCCCAGAGTTCCATCTACTGATTCACAACAGGCAAACCACTACTAACATGTCTCTTATGTGAGGGTATAATGAAGTCTTGAATGGAATCATTATAGTTCAAAGCCGTAAATGTCTTTTTTTCTATGCATTGTGTAAGAAAGGGGGAGAGAAAAATAAAAAGATTTGAAGATACCTATAAATTTGGAGTCATCTTGTCAGTTTTTCCTGTTTTAGAATTTGAGTGCTATAATTATAGATTGCTGTTGGGGCATTTTGTCACAAAAGCTCAGCTTGTGTTCAGTGATCTGTATCTTATATAGACCTTATTCAGAGTATTTGATTTTTGACAGTAATGAAAATGATGCTGTGAGGAATAGACTTGCAGTCTCTTTCAAGACGTGCTGTATAGAGGTCCTGGAACTCGTGTGTTTTGTCTACTGAAATTTTTGGAAAGATGTATTTTCAATGTTTTGTCAGCTGAACGCCAATTTAGACATCTGTACAGCCCATTGAAGAGACTGTAAGTCTATCTCTCACAGCCTCGTTTTAATTCCTGACAAAAATCAAATATGGTGCTACTCTGAATAAGTTACATTTCTTGGGCAATAACGAAATGATTAAAAGCGTTTTTGTAGCGAAGCCTTTAAAGATCCCATATTATGCTCATTTACAGGTTCATAATTTTATTTTGAGGGTCTACTAGAATAGGTTTACATGCTTTAATGTTCAAAAAACACATTATTTTTCTCATACTGTACATTTCTGCTAAACCTGTTTTCGTCCTTTGGCTCAAACGCTCTGATTTAGGTCCTGTCTCTTTAAAGCCCCCCTTTCTGAGATTTCTTGAGATCTACTATTTTGTTACACAGTTTTAGGTAAAAGCTGGCCCACAGCTGAATAGTAAACCCTTACCAATACAATAACATTACATTGGCAGTCCACTACTGTGGATTGCAGACATAAAATGACCGTTTGTAAAAATAAATCCATCTCCACACTTGATCACTATTTATGATAGTAAGAATGACAAACAATCTGCATAATTCTACACAATTGTAGGTAAAAGTGGGCCCACAGCTGATTAGCAAAACTATTTCAACACAATAACATTAGCTAACAGGTTAGCAGAGGCCTACAGCTGTGCACTGGGTGTACACCATAGCTACAACACAAAACTCTGCTTTTGAACTCTCGGTAGCAGATAAATCAACAAATAATCAAGCCTACTTACAGGTTGTGATCCTGAAGCGCCAAATTGTCCCAACAAAGTGGGAACTGCACCGTCTTTCAGGAGTAACCGTCTTGAAAATCCGGCACTGGTTGTGGTTGTACTGCTAAATAATTAAAATACATTTTATCGACTGATTCTTCAATTCATCTGCCTTTGGAAGTCCAAACAAAGATGTTTTGCTTTTGCAGTGAATAAAACAGTGTGTTCTTGACATGGCAACAACACTAACCCAACTCATCCTGGCCTCTGCTATAAGTACATTTGTTTGAGGCAGGCCAAAATAGCCCTTAGGCCAGTGTTATACAAATGTGTTACATTGTGACCTAGATACTTTATGGAAGAAATGGATGGACTACAATCCAGCTGTTTCTTGTAGTCCTTGAGCAGTGTTGTCTGTGGGAGGGAATAACTCCCTTTTGCGTGGAATTTGTGCTTTGTAACTTTGCAGACCTTTTACATGCACAAACAGTTATATTACACACTAAAGGAAAGGTAAAATCCCAAAAAGCATAATAGGGCCTCTTTAAGGCATATGCCTAAACAGAAAATGACTTTCAGAAATAAACCTACTTTGACAAATATTTACTGGAGTAAAAAGTGTCTTGTGAACATTTAAAGCAATGTCTTCCAACATTCTGGAAATATATTCGAAAAACACATACTTTCCCCTAATAATAGGCTATTCCAGTGATTCTCAACCTTTTTCACTTCAAGGCCCCACATTGTCCAAGTCAATATTCAAAAGCCCCATGTGTAGACTAAGATATTTCCTTTGGTACTTCTGCTTTAATGATGACAAGGTAACCTTGTCAACATATTAATGTAATTAATTGCAATACATTTTGTGATTCCTGAAGTTTCTGTATGTTCTAAACATTAGTTGTTTAAGGGAGTTGTTGAATTAAGAATTTACAATGAACCAAGATTAATACATGCTGTAATAAAATATTGTTCATTGTTAGTTCATAATTCATAACGCATGTACTAATGTTACAAATTGAACTTAATTGTAACGCATTGACTACACATCCACGCTTGGCGTTTTATGTGCTGCGGTCCCTTTAAGGGACCATGGAAATTTAGCACGTGTTGCGGAAGGACAACATAACCGCACGCGGGTGAGTATCCGCAGTATTTCGTATACTTTTAAGCGATGTAGCAATTTTTATTATGACGTAACCACGCTAAACGCGCATTTTTAACAGAGGTTCAATCCTATTCTTATGTGAAATTATTTGAATATAAATGTGTTGAAATAAATAAAACATGTTGTAGTTTGTTAGTTCATAGCTTGTCACCAATTCTTCGCATTTCATTTAATTTTCTATCACGTCTTTATACAAGCTAATAAAACATTTAAAGGATGATAAAATTGCTCAAGTGACTTCATGACTAAGTGTGTTTTCATGTAGGTTTTCAAAATGGAGAAGGAGTCTCTTCCGTGCTTTATATCAGACCATGAAGGTTTCCAAGGAACTATTAAAAACTCCCCTAAAGACTTTGTGGTTATTGAGATAGACGTCCATGGACAACCTGTAAACAGTTCACATATTCAGAAAGAACACACAAAAAGACCCTCTCAAGCAAGTCAAGCTACAATTAAAGATATTGTTAAATCAAAACAATCTACACCAGATGACACATACCTTTTAAATCAGGATTGCTTTGATCTGAGTATAATTCTGGGTCCAGCTGTGAACAAAGAGTTGGAACAATTCACTAACAGAATGAAAATGGGAGCCAGTCCGAGTGAACACGATGAGCTGGAAAACATGGAATTGTCTTTGGGTACTTTCGCTGATAAGCATCAGAGAGCTGTTGTCCACAGAGCAGTAAGACACAACTTCCCCTTCCTACAGACTGTGACCAACCAATCAGAGATTCGAGTCAGAGAAGACCCAGACTTCAAGGAGCTCTCAAAGTTGGCCTCTGAAGAAGAGGTGGAGGAGTTCCTCAGGTTCATTGATGCCAAAGTGCCTGGCTCTGTGTTCACCTTCCTGCCCGATGACAGCAAGGAGCACCGGACTTCAGTTCACCATTTTGTCAGCAGGCGGTTTGGGAAGCTAGTGGAAACCAAGAGTTTCAGCGACCAGCAGAAGACTTCCATTACAGTAAGACTCAGGGAGAGAAGCAAGCAACCCAAGAAGAGGACAATAACAGATTGTCAAGCGGAAGAAGAGGTGACATTATACACTGGTGAGTAACATCACATGACCAACATCTCTTATTATAACATAACTTTCTATGTAGCAATGGTTGTTCTGTATCTCCTCAGCTTTCACACTGCGCAAGGAGAACTTGGAGACTTTGGAGGCAATCAGCTACATGGCTGCAGTTCTTGGAGTGCTTCCATCTGATTTTACCTACGCAGGAATCAAAGACAAACGAGCCATCACCTACCAGGCCATGGTGGTGAAAAAGATCTCTCCAAAGCAGTAAATACACAATACAACCTTACCAAAACCTACCAGACATAGAGATCAGCCCATTTAGCTGATGTCTTAGAGTAGTTCACCTAAAATGAAAATTCTCTTATCATTTACTCACCCTCATGCCATCCCATATGTGTATGACTTTCTTTCTTCTGCAGAACACAAACAAAGGTTTTTAGAAGAATATCTCAGCTCTGTAGGTCCTCACAATGCAAGTGAATGCTGATCAGAACTTTGAAGCTCCAAAAAGCACATAAAAGTACTTAAATGTGGTTAAAACCATATCTTCAGAAGCAATATGATAGGTGTGGGTGAGAAGCAGATCAATTTATTTTTTTTCCTATAAATTCTCCTCCCTGACCAGTAGGTGGAAGAAGAACTCTTGGTAGAGAAGAGCACTTAGGAGGGCTGTTTGAAAGTGGAGGTTTATATTAAAAAAGGACATAAAAATATATCTGTTTCCCATCAGGGATGGCATGAGGGTGAGTAAATAGTAAGAGAATTTAAATTTTTGGGTGAACTATTCCTTTAAGCTGCAGTCACACTAGACTTTGATCAACGGAGAGGATGTCACGTACAAAGGCTTCTGTTAAAACCTGTTGATGCTCATTGACCCCACCCATGGGCCTGACTTTACTTTGTGTAAATGAGTTCACATTTACTATATAGTGTGCTGCTCAACATTTTTCATAATTGTATGTATGTATAATTTGTCAACATTATTAACTTTGTTTGACTAGACTATATAGTAAATGTGAACTAATTTAAGCAAAGTGACATCAGTTCTGGTGGGGGGTGGGTATGCACATCATCAGGTAGATACCATCTACTCCCTTTCCTGCAACAAAAATAATAATAATAATAATAATAATAATAAAAACATGCAGCTTTGAAATATGTATTGAGCCAAGGGGTCAGTCTGATGCTTCAATCTGCTATTGGTCACACATCTTCTCATCATACCAGAAACTGACTTAAGTGCGCAGCGGAATGCAACATATTTTCACATGAGCACACGAGTTATTGTTAGTTCTAAACCATTTGATAGTCCAGAAATTGATATTTCTGAGTGCAATCTCATTAAAATGTGGGGTGTAATTGGTGTGTAGTTATCATCAACAACTGGAAAGATCATAGACATTTCTATAGTGACTATAATTTTTTCAGGGTTTTTTTGTTTGTTTTTTTTTTTTTTTTGAATTTTTTGAATACAACAAACAACTGGAAAAGTAATAAATAAGTCATGCAAATTAATTGGTCAAAAATCTGGGGGGGAACCCTGCCATTATTTCTGCTTTCTTTCTTTTTTCTTTTCTTTTTTTTACCTAAATAAAGGTTCTCTTTCTGTTCTTGTTGACCAAGTTCCACTCCACTTGTAGGTATATAAAATATATATTGGCAGGTTGATGGAGAAAGTCTCAGAGTTTGAGAGAAGGGGAATGCAGCTCTCTCATATCCGCCCAGTGTCTGAGCCTCTCAAACTTGGCAGACTCCTGGGAAATCACTTTGATCTTGTCATAAGAGACCTGAAGTGTCATGAGAAATGTGGAGTCACAGATCTACACAAGCTTGTAAAAGAGGCAGTGGAAAATGTGAAGGTAAATATGTGTGTAAATTCACTAGCATTTACTGAACAAACTAATGTGGGCAAAATACTGATATATATACACACACACACACACACACACACACACACACACACACACACACACAGTGCATCCGGAAAGTATTCACAGCGCTTCACTTTTTCCACATTTTGTTATGTTACAGCCTTATTCCAAAATGGATTAAATTCATTATTTTCCTCAAAATTCTACAAACAATACCCCATGATGACAACATGAAAGAAGTTGTTTGAAAACTTTGCAAATTTATTAAAAATAAAAAACGAAAAAAAATCACATGTACATAAGTATTCACAGCCTTTGCCATGACACTCAAAATTGAGCTCAGGTGCATCCTGTTTCCACTGATCATCCTTGAGATGTTTCTACAACTTGATTGGAGTCCACCTGTGGTAAATTCAGTTGATTGGACATGATTTGGAAAGGCACACACCAGTCTATATAAGGTCCCACAGTTAACAGTGCATGTCAGAGCACAAACCAAACCAAGCCATGAAGTCCAAGGAATTGTCTGTAGACCTCCGAGACGGGATTGTATCGAGGCACAGATCTGGGGAAGGGTACAGAAAAATATCTGCAACATTGAAGGTCCCAATGAGCACAGTGGCCTCCATCATCCGTAAATGGAAGAAGTTTGGAACCACCAGGACTCTTCCTAGAGCTGGCCGCCTGGCCAAACTGAGCGATCAGGGGAGAAGGGCCTTAATCAGAGAGGTGACCAAGAACCCGATGGTCACTCTGACAGAGCTCCAGCATTTCTCTGTGGAGAGAGGAGAACCTTCCAGAAGAACAACAATCTCTGCAGCACTCCACAAGTCAGGCCTGTATGGTAGAGTGGCCAGACGGAAGCCACTCCTCAGTAAAAGGCACATGACAGCCCGCCTGGAGTTTGCAAAAGGCACCTTAAGGACTCTCAGACCATGAGAAACAAAGATTGAACTCTTTGGCCTGAATGGCAAGCGTCATGTCTGGAGGAAGCCAGGCACCGCTCAACACCTGGCCAATACCATCCCTACAGTGAAGCATGGTGATGGCAACATCATGCTGTGGGGATGTTTTTCAGCAGCAGGAACTGGGCGACTAGTCAGGATCGAGGGAAAGATGAATGCAGCAATGTACAGAGACATCCTTGACGAAAACCTGCTCCAGAGCGCTCTGGACCTCAGACTGGGGCGAATGTTCATCTTCCAACAGGACAACGACCCTAAGCACACAGCCAAGATAACAAAGGAGTGGCTCCGGGTCAACTCTGTGAATGTCCTTGAGTGGCCCAGCCAGAGCCCAGACTTGAACCCAATTGAACATCTCTGGAGAGATCTGAAAATGGCTGTGCACCGACGCTCCCCATCCAACCTGATGGAGCTTGAGAGGTCCTGCAAAGAAGAGTGGGAGAAAATGCCCAAAAATAGGTGTTGCAAGCTTGTAGCATCATACTCTAAGACTTGAGGCTGTAATTGGTGCCAAATGTGCTTCAACAAAGTATTGAACAAAGGCTGTGAATACTTATGTACATGTTTTTTTTTATTATTTATTTTTATAAATTTGCAAAGATTTCAAACAAACTTTCACGTTGTCATTATGGGGTATTGTTTGGAATAAGGCTGTAACATAACAAAATGTGGAAAAAGTGAAGCGCTGTGAATACTTTCCGGATGCTGTGTGTGTGTGTGTGTGTGTGTGTGTGTGTGTGTGTGTGTAATAAATAAATATATTTATTTATTTTTTTTCTTTCAGAACAAAGGCTTTGTGAATTATTATGGGCCCCAGCGGTTTGGTAGTGGATTGTGTGTCCAAGCAGATCAAATAGGACTAGCACTCTTGAAAGAGGAAATGGTACTTACTTAATGTATATCATGTCTGTACATGGATCACTGAAGGCCTAAAACTCTAAACCCTACAAAGTGTGTTTCACGCAGGAGACTTCTGTTAAGCTGTTCTTCACCCCAGAAGATGGCGATGACCTCCAAAATAAGGCAAAGCGTCACTTTCTTCTCACAGGTTTGTGTTGGACTTTCTCAGATGATTAAGTTTGTGCCTGAAGGTCCTTATGCTTCAAGTTTTTTTTTTTTTTTTTTTTTTTTTTGTTCAAGTTGTTATTTGTAGCTAGTGACAAGTAGATGTTTAAAGGTATAGTTCACCCTAAAATGCAAATTCTGTATTGATTTACACATCCTCGTGTCATTTAAAACCCGTATGATTTCTTTCTTCCTTGGATCACAAACGTAGTTGTTTGGCTGAATATTAGGGACTAACAGCCTTTGTGTACACATCTCTCTTCAGGGAATGCCAAGGAGACCCTGGCACTGATGCCAGCTTACAAAGCCCGAGAGCGGCTGATGCTGCGTGCACTCCACCGGTACGGCAGCGGACAGGAGGGCTGCACACGTGGCTGGCTCAGTTTACCCCACAGCATGAGGCTCTTCTACCTCCATTCTTACTGTAGTAGAGTGTGGAACGAAGCAGCCGCATACAGGCTCCAAAAACTGGACTTCAAGCCGGTCCAGGGAGATCTGGTGTGGGGTGGATGTGAAAAGGGGCTTGAAGATGTCACCGAAGAGCTGAATGCTCCACAGGTTAGGAACCAGTGTGTTGCTATGTGTGGAAAAATTAAGAGTTGTGGACTCAATACAGTTGCTTGCAAAATGTGGTGTCTTGTCATGACTGTTAGAAGATTATATTTGATGTTTAATTTGTGTTTAAAAAATAAAAAAATCCACAGCATACTTTTTCAAATGCCTGATTGGCCAACCTACTGTTTTGACACAACAATGTTTTTCCTTATTCTTTGAGTAGTTTGTGAATCTGTGTTTTCTGTAAAATTGTGTATATTATGATATCGTTATTAAACAACCATTTTTTTTTTTTTTGTGCTTGTATCGCCCACCCTAACTATACACATACATGTGTGTTACTGTACATATGGTGCACTGAAACACTGAGGGTGTACCTTGAAATAAATGAGTTAAATTGATGTTAAAATTAATCAAAATGAAATTATGAAATATTGACTAAATTTAAAGGACATTTTTGTCAAAAGACAAAAATTATATATTTTAGTCATAACTTTCTTTAATAAAAAATAAGAACGTTTAAAAATGAACTCTACCAGCTTCTTACAGAGCTTGACTTTCTTTAGATCACTTATCTTCACTTTTCACATCTAATTTTGAAGCATATTAAGCATCTTAATCAAAGGCAAGTCTCTTATGTTCTGCCCTATTAAGCCTCCTGGTAACACAATCTTCCAGAGACATCTTGTCTTAATTTGGAGTCATTCTGAAGCAATGGTGGCTATCAATATTTGGTTGGGAATTGTTCAGTACTACTTTTTTTTTTTTCTCTTCTGTAGGTTCACATTGTGACCTATGAGGAAGAAAAGAATGATGTTTTCTCATTAAACCAGGTACTATGTTCAAATATCTCCTTTTCTGTAACTATCTCTGTTAACCCCTCCTCTCCTGTCTCTTCCACTAAGACTATTCCTAGCATTGTCTCGCATCTTTTTCTTTAACACCATGAAATGCACCCTTATGTTTCTACTGGCTCTGTTGTAGGTCATTCTTCCGATGCCAGGAAATACTGTGAAGTACCCAGAAAACCTTCTGGGCCAGTGGTATCTAAACAGATTGGCTCAGGACGGCTTGGGGTCATGCCGTTTCAGAGTGACTCCTCTAAAACTCAATGTCCCGGGATGTTATCGCCCCCTGCTTGCAAAGCCACAGAGCATCTCTTACAGCTTGCAGACTGCAGAGAAGCTAGAGACTACAAGCCAGAAAGAAAAGCCTTGGGCACCCATTCTAACATTAGCTTTTGACTTGGATGCATCCTGTTATGCTACTGTGTGTCTCAGGGAGATTATGAAGTGTGATGTTTCATAGTTCATCAATGTTGACAAGATCTTTACATACTAAATAAAGAGGTTGTTTGGCAACCGTCAGATGTGATGGAATTGTCAGATAATTTTTTGCCATGTTTAAATGACCACTAGATGGAGGTGATGTGCAGCCAAACACTGAACTAGAAGAGAATGTTTATTTTGGGGTTTTGTTCAGAGAACTGTGCTCCTCTCATGGTCGTTCTGTTTGTTTAGTTTAAAAAAAAAAAAAAAAATCAGTCCCAAAGTGATTTACAAGTTTCTGGTCGTTCCTTTAATTCCTGGATGAAGCGAGCCATGTCATCACTGTGCCCTTGATCAAGGCACTTTACTGTTTTACCCATCTAACAGTGTATTGCATTTATGGTCAAATCATTAAGATTCAGTCAAAATCTCTAAGAGCAAAAAGTTTACATTTAGATTCTATTGGTATATTGGGCTAGAATGGGAGCTTGTCCTGTTTTTTTTTTAATTATCTGCAAGGCACAGGGACAGCCTCCTTTTATGTGCAGGGCTCACTGCTGTGAGTACTGCAACAGGAGCAAGATGTCCAGGGTTTGATCCTCATCTGTGCTTGAGTTTTTGTTTTACTATCTTAATCAATTTGTGGGATAAAGCTCAAGGGAGAACCTCCTTTTGCGTGTAGGCTCCAGTGGCTTACTGCTATGAATGCTGTAAATGAACCATGGATTGCAGGGTTCAATCCTGGCCTAAGCAGGAATTTATATTTTTTATTTTTTTTATTATCATCTGTATCAATTTGTTGGGTAAAGCTACAGGTACTACCTTCCTCTACTTACAGATACCAGTGGCTCACTGGTGTAAGTGCAGCAATTAGAGTAGGATGTCCAGGGTTTGATCCTGACCTTAGCTAGTGGCTTTTTTTATTATTATCTGCATCCATTTTTTTAGATAAAGCTCAAGGGAGAACCAACTTTCTTGTGCAGGCATTCAGGAGATCCATGGTTTGATCCTGGTCTGCACTGGAACTGGTGAACATACACAAAAACACAAGAGGGGGGGATGCCTGAGTCTCCCCCCACCTTTCCAGAGAATTGACCAAAGGGATTTTGTGTTAGGTGGAGAGGTGTTTGATTTTAAGTAATTTTAAAGATGAACCAACTAGCCAGAAAACAAACACATCCTTGCATTTGCTGGGTTCAAACCTATGCTCCTTCCTTCACAATGCCAAACTGAGCTACCAGGTTCACACATTGATGCAGGTTCTGTGAGTGTCCTTGTCTAAAGTGTGAAGATGAATCAACTATTCTTAAAACAAGAGCACCAGTGTATTTGTAGGGTTTGAACCAGGGATCTTTCTGTTACAATACTATTACCTTTCACACTAAGCTACCAGTTTTGTGTGTTGAGATTGGTTCTATGGGCACCTGTGTCTTAAGCAGTTGTAAAGCTGAATCAACTAGTTCAAAAACAAACACACCTTTGCATTTGCTAGGATCAACCCTATGCTCCTTCTGTCGCAAGGCTCTTGCCTTCCAAACGGAGCTACTTGGTTCACACAGCAATGCAGGTTCTGTGGGCGTCCTTGTCTAACCAGTTTCACGCATTGACACAGCTTCTATGGGCCTCCTTGTCTGAAGTAATAATGAAGATGAACCACCTAGTCCAAAAACCACAGTACCCTTGCTTGGATCAAACCAGCACTCCTTTCTTCACAATGGTGTTACCTTCCACACTGAACTCAAGTTCACACATTGATATGAATTCTGTGGGCTTCCTTGTCTGAAGTAATTTTAAAGATTAACCAACTAGTTTGAAAACAAGAACACCCTTTCCAGGATCAAACAGCACTCCTTCCGTCACAATGTCATTGCCTTCCATAATGAGATACCAGATTCTGTGAACCTCCTTGTCTAAAGTAATTCTGAAGATGAACTAACTAGTCTGAAAACAAGATTAACTCTGCTCCTGTTGGGTTAAACCATGTACCATGCAGTCACAATGCCATTGCCTTCCACACTGAGCTACCAGGTACACATGTTGAAACATCTTCTGGGGGCCTCCTTGTCTGAAGTAATTGTGATGATGAAACAACTAGTCTGAAAACAAGAGCACCCTTGGTGGGATCAAACCAGTTCTCCTTGCTTTACAATGCCATTACCTTCCACACTAAACTACCAAGTTTGCATGTTGATGTGGGTTCTATGGGTCTCCTTGTCTGAAATAATTCTGAAGATGAACCAACTACTCTGAAAACAGGAGCACCCTTGCAGGGTTCAAACCAGCACTCCTCCTTTGTCTTTATGCCTTTGCCTTCCATGCTGAGCTACCAGATTTGCACATTGCCGCAGCGTCTGTGGGCCTCATTGTCTGAAATAATTTTGAAGCTGAACCAATTAGTCTGAAAACAAGATCAGTGCTGCTCTTGCTGGGTTTCAAACCCATATTCCATCTGTCACAAGTCTGCTGCTTTCTATACTGATCTACCATGTTCACACAGTGGTATGATTTCTGTGGGTCTGCTTGTCTGAAGTAATTCTGCAGATGAACCAACTAGTCTGAAAGCTTTGCTCTTGTTGGGCTATGTCACTAACTTTAACAACATGAAATATATATATTTCATGTTGTTATGTTTAATAAGTTAGTGATATCTCTCTCTCTCTCTCTCACACACCTTTGCATACAGGGAAGCACCCCAGGCTAGAAGCCTGGACCACAGGTTTTAGGTTCCATGCTGCTACCTCAAAGCCTAACTTACTAAATGCAACAATATTACAGAATAACCCTCTCTTGCATCAAAGAAGGGATTTGAACCTAGAACTCCAAGTCTTCAAATGCTCTACCTACTGAGGGAAGGAAGGAAGGGGAGGGGAAAAAAAAAAAAAAATATATATATATATATATATTAGACAGCATCTTTTTAAAAACATCTACCCCTACCAAACCAGACTCTCAGTTTATCTGAGAGTGCTCTTTAGTGTTTTTTGGGGTGATGCCTTTTTACGTTTGATGAAAGAAACTTACAAATTGTGGGATTCAAATGAAGACATTCCTGAACAGAAGCTGCAAGTTTATCTCCTGAACCACAGAGTTTGGAACAGTTTGCTGCATATTTTTGTAAGGTGTGTTTTGTCACAAATGAAGAAAGAAACTTAAGAATTGTCAAATTCAAACCAATACTTTCAGGGATGAAAGGTTAAAGTTTATTTCTTGAGCCACTGAGTTTGTAATGTTTTGCAGTGTGTCCTTGGGGGTTGGGGGAGTTGTTCCTTATGACGAAAGAAACTACATTTCTTGATCATTATTTAATGTGTACATTTGTATTAACTTATTTTGTATATTATTTTAAAAGGTCAAATTTAAAAAATGGATACATTTATTCCAGATTGAACCTGCATTTGCAAGATCCTGCAGGATGCCCACTAAACAGGCAGAAGACATTCCTTCAGAATTATTATCTCCGGTTACTTTTTTTGAGTAAATGTTATGGAGGATTTATAGCCATCAGCCCTCGATTATTTATTTTTAAAGAAAACTAGTCTAGAAATCCACAATATCAGTTCTAGATGAGCTTGTCAATCATTATCCACAACTGGAGGATTCCACAGGCTTCAACAACTCATTATGAGCCATATATGAGGACTGGAGAGAGCTGCCCAAGAGCTGTGCATTAGTTATGAGAATAAAGATTTTACAGAGGGAAAGCAAGGACATCAAGCATTCTGTAATAAGTAGTTTGAAATATTGTCCCAAATAAGCTGTGGCACAAAGCAGGAAAAAGAGTATTCCAGCCTATTTATTTACAAGCCACAAAGTCAGTCATGAATTCATAATATATGAAACTGAAATAAAAGTACTGTAGAAAATGTCTGAACATCATGCAAACTTTCATTGATTGAAAAAAGACCAGATTACATACCTATTTGTTTGTTTTAATTACATCAGCTGACCACCAGTATTGTTCAGGAAAAGGAGAGGCAAAGTTTCCAGAATTTACTAGGATCTCCTGACAGAGCAATTGCAATACATAAATCTACCATCTAGTGGCAGCATATAGTCAGGTTACAAATGTATTTTAGACACTGAAGTAATTTGCATTATTCTTTACCATGTTCTTAATGCCAGTCATGCCCTGAATGTATGAATTTACTTACCTCGAAAATTCTTAAAAAACATTTCACATTTGGAACAAAGTCACATAAAATCTTACAAAACACTGAAATAAGTATACATAAGCACAAGTAACATTCATGAAATTACACATTTTACTATCAAGGATTCTGGAGGAAAAACAGCAATCTTAAAAACAGTGTTGCATTAAACTGTTCTGTGAATGAAAGATATTCAAAGAAAATACCTTACAACTAACTATTTTGCTCAGTTTGAACCTGAAGGAGTCGTTAGATATAAGGCCTGCCTGTGCTCACAGTTCTGTGGTCAGTCTGGCTGTGACATTTGTAGAGGGAAGTTTACAAAAACACAGGCCCTCATTCATATGTAACATAAACACCCTCATGGCCTCTTTAACCCCCTTTAAATGAGCGCTTGCTCTGTCTCTCCCTCATCTAGATTTCTCTTTCAATTTAGCTCTTTTCTGTCTCCTCTCATTCCTAATCTTTGTTAGTCATCAGCTGAAGACACTTAGAGTCAAAGTAGGCCTCAACATTAATGTTAACTACCTTTAAATTACAGTATCAAACTCCAAAGGACAGCATAAAAGGACTTCTGATTATGTGGCTGATTCATAATGTTCCTTTCCCAGTCATCTAAAGTTATAGCATTCAGGCATATTGTGCTTTCATCAGTTCAGTCTCAACACTAAATCCACAGAAAGCGATTCATGTATTTCTGGCGTCTGAGAAAGCAGGGTTCTTTTTTGCCCTGAAGGATCGGCTATGGCGGTCACTGTTTAAATCTGTCAGAATGGGGTATGTTGTTTATACCCCCATGTCAGCTGTGGTAAGCAACTGATGAGCAAGCGCAGTCTTCATTAGGGTCTGGATGTTAAATTGTTTGGAGCTGAAAAACAATGGTCTCTGTCTTCTTTTCACAAGAATGCAGTTGTTGACATTGAGACCACAGTGTCTTCTCCTCTGCTCTTCCTCCTCTCTGGCTTTATGAGATTTGTGAGACTTGGCTGAAAAAGGAAACTTAAAGTTAAAACATAATTGAAATGATTCTTTACACAGAGAAGTTTCACGAAGAAATGTTGTGGTCATATTTCACCCCAAAATCAAAAGGGAAAAAAGGCCTATTTGTTTTTTGCATTGTGATATTATTTTCATAACAATTTTGCATTACTGTAATGAGAAAAAAAATCTGTAAAATACTGTAAAATCAAGTAATGAAAACCATCCTTTCCAGACTAATTTTACTAAATAAAATATATAAAAAAGCATGTATTTAAAAATTAAAAGCATGAATTAAATTTAGTACAACAAATACTATCTATGTACTATAATAGTATATATTAATAAAAAATAAATATAATACTACACAATCCTAAATACTACATAATATTTTCCCATTACACTAAAATAATGAGATTTTTAAAAATCTGTTTTTATTTATTTATAATTTTATTTTTTATGTATTATAATTTTTTTTAAATTTTTTTTTTTTACATTTGATTCCATTCATAAAAACCCAATAGACACAACATAAAATACAGAATCGGATATATAAATTAAACCCTTCCCCCCGAACATCCCCCCCCACCCCACGCAAACACGCATTACAGTGGTCTCTTACAATTATAACAAAAAATTTGAAACAAACAAACAAAAAATACTTTCAAAAAGCAAGAGTGCACATACATGTCAAACTAAAAATTAAAATCAAAAATTCCTCTCCACTGCCCCTCCCCGAGAACCCTCCAAAAAATCCAAATATCCACCCCACTTCCTATTAAACAAATCCCACTTTCCTAACCTTCTGAAGATTGCCTCCTCAAATGCTGCAACCTCGCTCAGCTCCCCGTACCACTCCCGAAACGAGGGTGCCCCTGCCGTCTTCCACCCCCTGAGTATTATTTGCCTGGCCACCATAACTCTGGCCAGGACCCAACCTCTAAAGTGGCTATCCCCAAAATTTATGACTTCCCCATCACCCAAAATGCAGAGTCTGGGGCAAAATGAAAACCTTGTGTCCAACACATCACACATAAATCCCTGAATCTTTAACCAAAATTCCTGTATTTTAACACATCCCCAAAAAACATGGGTTGTGTCCCCGTCTTCTGATTGGCATCGCCAGCAGGTGGGTGTGTCTTTAAGACCAAGCCTATACAATCTAGAGGGGGTCCAATATAATCGATTCAAAATCTTAAATGGCAGCAGACGCACCCTCGAATCTCTAAATGTAGACTTGACGTTTTTTAGAATCTTAGCCCACACTCCCTCCTCCAATACCAAATTTAAATCTCTCTCCATAATCTCTTGAGAGAAGTTGAAGTTCCATACCCCAGACTCTGAATTAACAGGGATTGAACCAATGAGTGGAAGTGATCAATGAGCTAAATGTCTGAGACTGAACGGATAATAATAAAAGAAAATCTTGGGTAGGTCTAGCCCACCTTTGTCAGTCGACCTATGTAACTTGTTGCAATGTAACCTGGGACGCTTTCCATTCCAAATGAAGGACTTCACTATGCTATCAAATTGCTTAGAATAAGAGAGGGGAACATCTACAGGGAGAGATTGTAGTAGGTACTTGAATTTTGGAATACAATTCATTTTAATAACATTAACCTTCCCAATCATCGATAAATGTAATGAAGCCCACCTGTCCACATCATTCGAAAACCTTTTTGTTAAGGGGTCAAAATTAACTCTAACTAAATCAGACAAATTTGCTGGGAATAAAATTCCCAAATACTTAATTCCCTGTTTGGGCCACTGGAAGGCGCCCGGCAGTAAAGCCGTTATTGGGCAGTACGCTGTCAAAGCCAAAGCTTCGGATTTAGACCAACTGACTTTGTATCCAGTCATTCTGTTGAGGCAAGGCATAGGTTTAGTAGGGTCAGAGACGAACAATAAAATTTTTTTTGTTTGTACCGCCGCTACAGGGTGTTTGTAAAGTAGCTTAATCCAACCAATAAAAGTACTCCCGAACCCATACATTTCTAAAATCTTAAAAAGATAATCCGATTCTACCATATCAAACGACTCTTCGCTGTCAAGTGAGATGGCAGCAATCGGAGATTGTTCATTCGCTACTGACCACATGATATTGATGAGATGCCTAACGTTATCAGAAGAGCTACGGCCTCGAATAAACCCCACCTGATCTATATGTAGAAGAGATGTCATAACTTTACTTAATCGATTAGCCAGAATTTTTGACAACATTTTTACATCTAACTGGATCAGGGAAATTGGATGGTAACTTTTACACTCGCTTGGATCTTTGTCCTTTTTAAGAATCAGACTGATCCGGGCTTGTGTCATGGTTGGCGGGAGCTTTCCATTCTTTAATGATTCAGTATAAACTTCTAGCAAAAGTGGAGCCAGTTCTGTAGCATAAGATTTGAAAAACTCAGCGGCAAAGCCGTCAGACCCCGGAGCCTTGCCTGTAGGTAAGGACTTAATAACCTCGCCAAGCTCCTCCAAGGTTATCTCAGAATCAAGATAATTTTTTTGCTCAGTCGTCAGTTTAGGGAGATCTAATGGTTCCACAAAGTTTCTAATATCTTCATCAGTAGACGAAGACGTGGAACTATAGAGATCAAAGTAGAATTCTTTAAAAGCATTATTAATATCAATGGCCGAGGTAAATATTTCGCCACCAGCAGATTTCACTGAGGGAATGGTAGAAAAAGACTCTCTCTGCTTTATATATCTTGCCAAAAGCTTTCCTGCTTTGTCCCCCGACTCAAAGTATGACTGTCTTGCCCTGAATAGTCAAAACTCCACTTTCCGTGACAAAATAGTATTATATCTGTATTTCAGTCGGGTCAATTCTCTGAGGCCATCAGATGACAAATGGCGCTTCAGCTCTGCCTTTGCATTTTTAATATTTCCTTCCAACTCCACGAGTTCTTGTGCTTTGGATTTTTTAGTGAATGAGGCATACTGTATGATCCGACCCCTAAGAACCGCTTTAAGTGCCTCACAAGCCACGCCCACAGAGGACACTGAGGACCAGTTGGTCTCCATATAAACATTGATTTCAGTCTTTAACATTTGTTGGAAATCAGGATTTTGCAAAAGGGACACATTAAGGCACCAGCTATATGATTTCTTTTTCTCTGTATATGGCAACACCTCTAAACTCACCAGGGCATGATCTGAGACTAAGATATTTCCAATTGAGCAATCAACAACAGATGAAATGAGGGATTTGGATATTTAAAAAAAAAATCTATTCTAGAATAAATCTTATGGACTGATGAAAAAAATTTATAGTCCCTACCAGATGGGTTCAAAAGTCTCCAAATATCTGTAAGACCAAGATTTTTACACATCATGTGAAGCGTCAATGATGCTCTAGGGGGTTTACACACATTTACTTCACTGTGATCAAGGACTGAGTCCATCAAAAGATTAAAGTCTCCTCCCAATATTATATCATGAGGGGTGCCAGCAGTTTGCAGCATCCCTTCAAGATCTATAAAAAAGCCCTCATCATCAGCGTTAGGTGCGTAAATATGAGCCAAAATCAACCTTTGCCCTTGAATTTCAGCTAAAACAATAATGACTCTCCCTAATTTATCTTTAGACTGTTTGAGACATTTGAATTGTAGATGTTTATTTATCAATATAATGACTCTCTTGCTCTTACTTGAGCCAGCACTAAAAAAAACATGTCCACCCCATATCTTCCCAAATGTTTCAGCTTCCTGCATGGAGAGATGTGTTTCTTAAAGAAACACTATATCATATTTCTTACATTTAAGAAAAGTAATAACCTTCCTTCTTTTTATGGGGTGCCCCAACCCATTTACATTCCATGTGGAGAGAGATAGTACACTCATATTAAAATATGATATTTAAATAAATATCAAAAAAATAAATTGTGTGCCAAAAACAATATTATACAGACCACATTCCCCATTAGTGAAACAATCAAACCCCGAACTTTCCCCCGAACAAAACAAACAGAAAAAAGAAAAACGTGCGCATTAACCCCGTGCATGAAAGCACCAACCGGCGACAATCCCTCAAGGTCCATGAACGCCCACAAGCCCCCACGACAACTTTGCTCAATTTTGCCTCACAAATTTGTGAGGCAAAATTAAATAACAGAAAATACTTTGAATTGTGAATGAACACAAAGAACGTGTAGATTCATTCACAGAACTGTCTCAAAGGTGTGATCTTCCACAAAACAAATTCCAGCTGATATAAAACCATTCAGATTTCTCGGACAGACAAACGAATGTTCAGTGAGCCGGCTGTTATGAGTTCAGCAGATGGCGTAATCATTCCAGTGTCCCGTAAAAATACTCAACAAAACAAACTCCAGCCAGCAGGAGGAATAAGCACAAAGAACGAACAGATTAATCCACAGCTGTTCCAAAGGAGTGTTATTCAACAGAACAAGCTCCAGCCGCTAGGCTGAACCAATACAAAAAGAAACAAAACCGACATCCCGGTTCCCCGGATGGTCCAGTCAATTCACTCGAAGGCCGCATAAAAGTAAATACCATGACTTACACAATCCGTCAACTTTATAAAAGACATCCTTTGTGTAAGCATGTAGATATTTTGCGGTCATCCGTAGTGTCCACTCTCAAACTGGCGGGGAACTTCAATGCAAAAGTAATCTTTCATCAATGCAAAAGTTTCTTTAAGGAAAAGTGTTATTCACAAAACAAACTCCAGCCGCTCAGCAGAGCCAACGCAAAAAGAAAAAAGAAACCAAACTGACGCCCAGCTTCCTCAAAAGCCAGAGTAAGTACAGCGAGTCGACCCACTCACATGAGAAACACCCAATGGTTTACTCACCCATTGATTCAAAAAAAGACATTGCCTGATTGGGACATGTAAATACTTTGTGATCATCCTTTGTTTCTATTCTCAGTTTGGCCGGAAACATCAGAGCAAAAGTGATCTTTTGCTGATGTAAGAGTTTCTTACATTCCTTGAACCGATCGCGTTTCTCTCTTGTCGAACTCGCAAAGTCCGGGAACAAGAAAATATTATGGTTCTTCCAAGAAAGCTTCCCTTTGCTCCTCGCCTGGCGCAACACAAGATCTTTATCGGATGATCTCAGAATTCTGGCCAGAATCGATCGGGGCCTATCTCCCTCAGTAAATCTGTGAGCTGGGACTCTGTGAGCTCGCTCGATTTCCAGCTTGTGGGCTGTTACGTGAGCAGACTCGGGAAAAGCTCATCTAGGAATTTCACCATATCTCTGCTCTCCTCATGCTCAGGAATTCCAACAATTCGAACGTTATTCCTGCGGCTTCTATTCTCAAAAACTTCAAGCTTTTCAAGGAGATGTTCCAAATCAACTTTGGTCACGGGCAGATTAGCGGTTAATTCCCTCTCCGAAGATTCCAGACAATCGATTCGTCTCTCAACATCAGTCACTCTTGTAACTAACTCAGAGAATTTTATTTCCATTGCCGTAATCGATCGACGTATTACAGTGAGATCCTCCAAGTCAGCAAGAACCTTCGTCAACATCACCGACATGTTGGACAACAGACACTGGATCACCTCTCCCGCCGCGCCATCCAAATCGAGTCCCCGGTCTGTAGGCCTGTCGGGGCTTTCATCCTGAACACGTAAGTGTCTTTTAATGTCTCCAGAGCCCGAGGATTTTGACTTCTTTGTCATGTTTTGCCTCAAAGAGCAAATGTGTAACTGGGTGTATCAAATTTCACCAGATTATAACATGAAAATTATTAAAAATTTAGCAAAGTGCACAGAGCTTGTTGCTCACACGTCTGCTTCTTGCATGGCGTCACGTGACCCCTTTATACATGTTTTTTTTTAACAAATTAAAACGAAATTATATACTACATAATTTTCACAATTTTGGGGGAATACTTCATTTTTTGCTTTTAATTTTTTTTCTGTATTTTTCATTTATTTAATTATTTTTATTTAAAAATACATTAACTATATATATATATATATATATATTTTAAACAAATCCCATTCTTATTAATGTATTATGTGTGTTTATTACATATTAAAATATATACACCGATCAGGAACAACATTAAAACCACCTGCCTAATATTGCGTAGGTCCCCCTCATGCTGCCAAAACAGCGCCAACCCGCATCTCAGAATAGCATTTTGAGATGATATTCTTCTCACCACAATTGTACAGAGCGATTATCTGATTTACTGTAGACTTTGTCAGTTCAAACCAGTCTGGGTTGACCTCTCTCATCAACAAATCATTTCAATCCACAGAACTGCCTTTTTTTTTTTTTTTTTTTTTTTTGGCACCATTCTGAGTAAATTCTAGAAACTGTTGTGCGTGAAAATCCCAGGAGATCAGCAGCTACCAAAATACTCAAACCGTCTGGCACCAACAATCATGCCAATGTCCAAATCACTGAGATCACATTTTTCCCCATTCTGATGGTTGATGTGAACATTAACTGAATCTCCTGACCCGTATCTGGGTGATTTTATGCATTGCACTGCTGCTACACGATTGGCTGATTAGATAATCGCATGGATGATTGTTGGTGCCAGACGGGCTGGTTTGAGTATTTCTGTAACTGCTGATCTCCTGGGATTTTCACGCACAACAGTCTCTAGAATTTACTCCGAATGGTGCCAAAAACAAAAAACATCCAGTGAGCCGCAGTTCTGTGGATGGAAACGCTTATATAGTAGATGAGAGAGGTCAACAGAGTATGGCCAGACTAGTTCAAACTGACAAAGTCTACGGTAACTCAGATAACCGCTCTGTGCAATTGTGGTGAGAAGGTTGGCGCTGTTTTGGCGGCATGAGGGGGACCTACACAATATTAGGCAGGTGGTTTTAATGTTGTGGCTAATCTGTGTAATTCTGTACAATATAAATACTACATTTTCCCCATTACATTTAAGAGGTTTTCTTTTTACTTTAAAGTTTTTTCTTCTGTGTTTTATTTGATTTTTTTTTTTTATGTATTATATGTATTAAATATTATCAATATATAACACTATACAATCTAAATACAACACAATTGTCCCCATTACATTAATAAAAATGAAATATTTTTCTGCCAATTGTATTATTATTATTATTATTATTATTATTATTATTATTATTATTAATTAGTTGTTTATTTGTGTATATAAATCACTTCCATCCCTTTTTGATGTGAAATATTAACCGGACATTTGGTGAGATTCACCTCTACGTCCCAGTGTACTAAATTCTCTCATGAAAGTGGTACACGTTTTGTGTCACTCGGCAGGGCAAACATATTGATCTGTGGAAACCACTAGCTAAATTATCAAAGCAGAGAGCAACTGTTACAGGCAATGTTTCCAGTGTTTTAACATTTCTTAAAGACTGGGCCAACTGAAATAAACATGCCATCAATTCAGCTCACGAGTTTGTAGCAATGCTGTTTTTTTTTTTTTTACACTCTCTTGATGCTATTTTCATGTATCATCTACAATCATAACGATTTTTTTTTAAGTCATGTTTGCCATACGAAAGTGCAAAGGTAGTTTCCAATGGGAATTTTTACTGGATGGTTTGAAATTAAAAGCTCTTGTAAAAACGATTGTGTGCTCTGCTATGATGAGGAGTTATTTGGTTGTCATAGTGAGGAAAAGCTCGTTATTTTTAATGGTTCTAAACTCAGTGCTGCAGAGCCTTAAGCAATGACACTGACAAACTGCCAACCTCAGCAAACCACACTGTATGTGGGGCAAGTTATAAGTGTGAACACACTATACACATACACACATACTGTACCTGAACACATGGCCACCCTCAACACATCACCTTCAACAGTCTGCCCTTTTGTGGTAAAGGTCAGCAATCAAACCCGTTTTAATAAAATACTGAGAGAAATTCATGTGTCTCTGTACTTCAGCCTTAGCCCACAGATAAAACAACTTCACTTTTAATATCTTAAAAAAAACATAAGGTGCTGTAAGTGGGCTAGTCTGGCGGAAGTTCTAAAATGTCAAAAATCGCTTACTGCACCTTTAACACTGAGGTATCAGGCTGATACTTCTCGACTAGCCCCGATCTTATTATAAACAAAATTTAAACTTTAAGGTGCTATGAGGTGCTGTTTTTTTCATGGAAAGGTATGCAAAAAAAATTCCAACTCCCTGAAAGATATTAATGAAATAAGTGTTGTGAGATATCTCACTGGTCTCTGTGACCGCTCTAGACTCAGCAAACAAAAATGTGCTAGCCACGGTCTCCGACACTTTCTGCCTGTCAGTAATTTTGTGCTTTCTCATGGTATTGTAGTTGCAGTGAATTATTGAGGCTTAAAGCCATTTTATGCCATGCTGTTCATAACAGTTGTCAGTTGAGTGTGCTATTTTGCTACTGTTGTTTTTGACAACCGTTTCTTCTCGGTGTTGGTCTCAATAAAGCTAATTTAGTATCTTTGGAGTGCAAGGTTTTGGAAAGAGGGGGTGTGGTTAATGTGTATAGTGGAAATCCCAGAACGGCTAAAATCGCTTACAGCACCTTTAATAACATGCTTTAAAATTCCTCCATGAAAAATTTTACATTAGCTTCTTCTGTTTGGGGTCTCGGAGACCTCTGATAGAAACACAACTAAATGCAAACACCTTTTCATATGCTAAAGGCCCCAGCACACTCATAGAGAAGTTCTACTTTGTTCTTTGCTCAGAGCCAAAAAGAAGATCGAAACAGAAGAGCAACGGCATACTGTATGCAAAGATTCAGATGCAGATGAGACATGAGATCAGTAAAAGATAATTTTTTACCCACTCTATGAAGTTTTAAAGTACTACATATGCTGAAGAAAATGCATAATTTGTCTTGTTAACATTCTGAATTCATGGTGCTAATGTGCTAACACATTATACGCTGCCATAATATGCATCGGTTACACCCTGTTTTTGTCATTTATGATGATGGGCAGAATACAGACAAAAGAATGATGATAAGAGGGGCATATCTTACTATGGGCAGATGTGTGAATGGCTTTTGGCTGCAGGCAGCAAATGAGTGAAGCAGCACATTAAACAGTAGTGTGAATAGGCACTTGTAGAATTTAAGTAGATTTGATTCCTTTTGTAGACTAATTAAACAAAACAAAAATTGCATGACATGCTCTTGAAAAATGTCTCTATGCAAACGATCGTACCAATGTAGGTAAATTTGCATCAGCTCACTAATAACTCTGCACACCGGTGTGTTCATGTTGACTGATCTTAACTGACTTAACACCGTGATATGGAATTAGCTGCAGGTCTCAGAGTAGGTGGAGCTCCAGGTCACACCTACCGATGACCTGGACCAATGGCAGTTAGAAGGTGCTTCGCAACTGGTAAGAAGTTCTCCTAAAAGTTTGCCCCGATGAGCTGTTATGAGCCACCTGAACAAACTCAAAAACACCTTCTTTTTGGCCAAATTCTGTTCTAAATTAAGTCACACCCGTTTGTTCTTCGATTTCATATGAAACATATCTGAGCCTTTAGATTGTTTGATTGTTCTGTAGCAGCACACTTCTGCCAATAGTCTATTTGAATTCGTTTTATTCTATCTCTCTAGAGTGTGTTTTTGCTGGGGTCAAACTGACTCCAAATGAAAGCTGTTACTAAATTGAATGTCACATTTCAAGTCTGTGCCTACTCTGTGATAAAAGCCTCAGGGTCAACCCTCAATAATATCTGTCCAATGGATTTAGATTTGATCAGAGAAACATATTAAATGAATATGTAAAAATAAGTTAATTTTAGGTTAAAATCATATTATTATTTTACACTGTAATCATTGGGGTCTCTGGCACCCCAAACATAAATACCGTAAAGTCAGTCTCAACAGGGGTTAGAGAATCCAGGACCGGTGGAGTAAAGGAACAGCTGGGATGGAGACTTTAACTGGATCAGGGAATAATAAATGTCTCTCAGCTCAACTCTACAGCCATCAGTCCTTAGAAGACACTTCCATCCATCACTGAAAATGAAAAGATGCCCAGACAGACCTGCTGTCTCAGACTTGCTTTCATAACCCTCTTTCCTTCTCCATCTCTCCATCAAACAAACTATGTTTTGATAGCACCGCAGACCCACAGTGTTCTCATTATTTAAAGAAATCAAACAACCAGCCAATGAAATGGATTGCCTATTGTCACTGCATTCAAAGCTTGGATAAGAGAAAGTATTTCAACATAAAAAAATTAAAAAAATTACACCCTTCAGATTTAAACTCATGCATATAATCGTGCTCATATACAGGCCTAAATCTGTGCACATATGCTGCTCTAAAACAGGCTGTTCAGCAGCAGTTGATGACATACATTAGCCTAAGCAAACTCTTCTGGATCAGCCTGACAGGCACTTAGAAGGATCTGACCTGATGTCCTTTCTGCAGGAGAATCCTGTTGTTGCTGCAACATATCTCTCATGCTCCAGTTCTTAGGAAAAGTGGGCAGAAGAGATCAGTGTACAAAGTACATTGTGCAATGTACATAATGAACTTAAAAAAGACTTTAGGTTACCTAAATAAACTCCTAAAGGTAAATTTTCCACAGAGGTAAAAGTCATTAGAAGACATGAGTTGTCTTTGATTTCAATCGCTTACTTTGATTACATTAACAAGGGGCAGACTGTAATTTTTTTACAGTTCAACTCAAACCATGTATTATGTTTTGTATTCTCTTGTTGCGTGTGTTCATTTTGGACCCTTGATGGAAAGAATTAAAGAAGAACACATTACTGAATATGGTAACATTACTGAACATTACTAAAAAGGATTTCATAATGAGGTTGTGTGGCCCTAAGAAACCTAATTCATTGCATAAAACATATTTGAAAATCCCAGAATGTCTTAAAACCACTTATTAAAATTGTTCTGGATGACTTGATCTGCTGACAACTGCAAGATAAAAGCAAAATGATGTGCAGGTTATCTCTCAAGTACATTCACATCACATTCTCTGCCACAGAGATTATAGATTTAAGTACAAAACAAGACAGAGAGAGTGGGAAAACGCATATCTACACTACACATGAAGAAAGCATTTTCTCTATAGATGTATCAGCTGATAAGATTAGTCCTTTCTGTGACTGGGCCCTCTTACCGCTAAAGAGAATGCTCATATAGTGCTATTATTGAGCCATTATCAGCTTTACGCTGCAGTTCTCTTCTGAGTGGCTGCGGTCAATGTACCTCTATCATCTTTTTGTTGCTGCCTTTTTTATTCTCACAGAGCAGGTAAAAAAAATACAAATAAGCTCTACTGGGTGTTTCAGATAGAAGAAAAAAGCAAAAACAAGTGTACTGAAACCAATATCCAACAGGGATCATCCTGAATGTTTTTTTCTTTCTCCAGGTCAATGTCACTTGACAAGAAGATTGTTTTTACGCTTGGTTTGACTGCATGGTTCAAACTCGAGTTTGATTCTACCCTCCTCCCCCCACGGGTCTCTTTTCTTACTTTGGGTCTTTTGGGATTGCTTTCATACCAACTGCGAACTTTACTGGAGTTTACATGAAATGCACCCAAGACCACCTTTTCAAGAAGACTTGAGGTTATGTTTCACTGGTGCACATTCAGCTTCGCAAAACCGTTTTCACACCAACAAAACAAATTAAACTCTGACCTCAAACAGCAATGAGTCTGCACCAAAAGCTATAGTGTGAAAGCACCCTATAAGGGGCTGAATGTGTTCTTGCGGTAAAGAAATAAAGTGTAGACGCATCGCAAAGCATAGTGAAGAATACAGGTGTTTCAAGACATGTTTTTATAAGCTGAAGTTCTTTTAACATGACGTGGCACTTTTGCACAAAACACTGAAAAAACAAAACAAGGCACAGCAGTCAAAGACGTCCATCTAGTGCATGTTAACATAGATAAACAATTAAAAACAGCACCAATGGCCCTTAACTCTCTCAAACAAGGCCCATGTTAATATCCTCAATGCCACGAAACCCACACATGACGAAAAAAGCGAGAAAGGTTAAATGGCGTTTGATGTGTGGAGACAGAGACAATGATACTCATTATCGCTGGCGCTGGAACTGTCTCCATCTCTGAATTGGATCAGGTGCTAACAGGTTGACATGAGGGTAATTTAAAGCTTGTCTGGTCTAATTGAAGAGCAGTCATATAGACCAAATTTATAGACTACAATTCATAGCCACATGATAACTTATACTCGTCTGCTGAACTGTAAGACTGTTTGGCTTGGCTCTTTGCCTGAATTAAAGGAGGTTTGGAAGCAAAGTGAAAAAAAAACACTGAACCTCTGACATGAAATCCTCATCTGTAAGGCCAATGGGTCTTATGAGGTCAAGGCCAAAATTGAGATCCCATGATAAGAACTCATAGGTAGAGGCCAGATGTCTATCAACATACAGTAAGACAGCATTTTAATGCCCTTTATTGAGAACTGACAAGGACAAACATTTCAAAAGCTTTCTGATCTTTTTGTGAGCTGTGATCTTATGAGGTACGTGGCACAACAAGTCCACCTCTGGGAGCACTGCAAAAAATCATATTTATATTCAGTATTTTTGTCTTGTTTTCCAGAACAAATATCTAAACATCCTAAAAAGAATATTCCAGGCTCAATACAAGTTAAGCTGAATTGACAGCATTTGTGGCATAATGTTACTTACCACAAAAAATAATTTAGACGTGTCCCTCCTTTTCTTAAGAAAAAAAAGAAAAAAAAAGAAAAAATCTGGGTTACAGTGAGGCACTTACAATGGAAGTAACCTTGGTTTTTGCTTTTTTAAAGAAAAAGAGGGATGAGTCAAAATAATTTTTTTGTGGTAATCAACATTATGCCATGAATACTGCTGGAATATTCTTTTAAGACAAAATAAATTACTTAAAGCAAAAGTGCACAAGATATTAATGGCCCTATTTTAAGCGCGCAAGTGCTAAGCGCAGCACAGTGCCTTAACTCATAAGCACAAAGTAAATGGGCATGGCCATGAAGTGTTGGTATTTTCATTCAAGCGTGCGCTAAGTGTAGGCGCAAGTGGGTTTGGCGAAATCAAGCGCGCAAGGCGCTAATCAGGTCAATGGAGGTTCTTCTCCGGCACAATCTCCGTTGTATTATACGGTCCATTCCCTGTCAAGCAGCAATATAAACAAAGACAGTACATTCATAAGAAGCTGGTAGTGTAAATGGACTATGCAATGAACTGGAAGAATAAAAATATGGATTTACATTATTTTGTGCGTCCTTGTTAAATGGGACACGTTCCTTTTATACGCATGGAAAATGCGATTCAGGATATGGATGTAGGCTCTGTTTAATTACAGAGAATGTAAGTATTATTAATCATTTTCATCTACTGACATAAATTATCAGAATCAGAATCAGAATGAGCTTTATTGCCAAGTGTTCTCACGTACACAAGGAATTTATTTTGGTGATAGGATAATTAAGTGCACTCAAAACATTACAGTGAGACACAGAATATAAAACAAGAGTATAAATAGACATACAAATAATAGGACATATAACAGAATGGTGTATGTACATGTGCAAGTGGTAATGTATGTGCAAGGTAGGGGTATGTACAGTTATTGAATTAAATATGTGAATTTACATATGTATATGAGATATTTATTTACATTATTGCACTATGGGGGTGTCCTGAAGGCAGTTAAATTTTTCATGTGGAAAATGGCCTGAGGGTAAAAACTGTTCTTGTGCCTTGATGTGCATTAACTGGATGTGTAATCATGGCTAGTATTTACAGTGATTGTATCGGCACGCACTTCACTTCTATCGGTTGACATTGATTTTGGAAAATGTAATTCAATTATTGAAACACAAAAAAAACCAAATATTTCTAAATTTAAATTTCACTTCAATCGTAACAAAAATATAATCAAAATAACAAAGTGGTCAAAAAAAATCATACCAAATCCAGACATTTTACTCTCTCCTTCTTCCACTGGCCCCTTCTGCAGTGACTTAAACATAACAATAAAAATAATAATCATTGAAAAAAATAAACCATGACCTCTAGAAAATGAAACACAAATTTCATAATTTTTTGATTCAACAAACGGCTTCAACAGTGATCCTCAAGTACATTATTTGATGTTCTGTACTTTCAGAATTTGGACATGAACTTTATTACCACCTGCTGGTGAAATCTCCAAACTGCAAATGCAGGAACTGAATTTGGACTTTGCGCTGAGTTAAGAGGTGGTATTGAAACGTCTTAGCGCATTTGCGGCAATTCATTTACGTACAATACACCCTCAGTTTGCGCACCTACACCCACAGTAGCGCAAACACTTCCACCCATGGCCATTTGTGCTTTGCGCTGGCACGAAAATTGCGCTTAGAATTAGCGCTCTCAAGGAAATTGGATAAAACGTTGTGCACAGTAGCCGTTGCGCTGCGCTTTGGGTAATAACGAAAATAGAGCCCAGAGACTTGTTTTCAGAGAATACTACATCTTGAATTAAGTAAGTATAACTAGAACAAAATTTTGTGAGGTTTAAGAAAAAACTATTTGCCAATGGGGTAAGAAATATAAGCAATTCAAGATATATTCTCTGAAAAGAAGGGTAAAAAGGGTAAAAACTGCTAACATTGAGACATACAAAATATAAACTGACATCTTTTTTTTTTACTTTAATTCAACAGCTCCCTTAAACAACTGATGTTTAGAACATACAGAAACTTCTGGAATCACAAAATGTATTGCAATTAATTACTTTAATCTATTGACATGGTTGCCTTGTCATCATTACAGCAGAAGTACCAAAGGAAATATCTTAGTCTTCACATGAGGCTTTTGAATATTGACAATGTGGGGCCTTGAAGTGAAAAAGCCTGAGAATAGCCTATTATTAGGGGAAAGTATGTGTTTTTCGAATATCTTTCCAGAATGTTGGAAGACATTGCTTGAAATGTTCACAAGACACACTTTTTACTCCAGTAAATATTTGTCAAAGTAGGTTTATTTCTGAAAGTAAATTTCTGTTTTTGGCATATGCCTTAAAATCTTCACTACAAAAACAGTTTTAAACATTTCGTTATTGCCCAAGAAATTGAACTTATTCAGAGTAGCACCATATTTGATTTTCGACATGAATTAAAATGAGGCTGTGAGAGATAGACTTACAGTCTCTTCAATGGGCTGTACAGATGTCTAAATTGGCATTCAGCTGACAAAACATTGAAAATACATCATCTCATTATCTTCTGGAGTTAATTAATCTTGTTTTAAGGATGTGTAGTTATTTTTACTGGAAAACAAGATGAAAATATTTACTTAGAAAATTAGTTTTTTCAGTATATATACTGTTAGAACTGTCATGGCAAACTAACAGGGTATGTGTTTTTCGTCTCTTGCTGTTATCAAAATTGCCTCACCAATGGATCAATGTTCTTTGGAAAGGAAGCAATTTAGGGAAAAGTACTATGATAAATCATCTTTTCCCCTTTGTTTTTTTTCTCAAATCACCTCAGTCTAGTAATAAAAGTTTGGTCTAATCTCCAAAGCGGTTGGAGTTTTCTTTTTTGCTTGAATGATTATGTTCATCTCTGAATCTCCTGCTTGGGCAACTGTCCAAACAGAAGAAAAAAAATAATTGCCCTCTATAAGTACATTTAACTAAAGAGGTAATTTAATCTCAGCTTGGGGCCTACCACAATGCAGCTCTTAGTAGAGATTGTTATCTTCTGGGATGTGGATGGACCTCAAATGCTTATTGAGCTGTTTTATAGGAGGAAAACCTTTTAACTGATGAGACACTGACAGACAATGACAGAGCGCTGTGATCCATTCACATTCTTCACTACAGACATATAAACACCGTGTGAAAACAGTACGTCATTTTACCAATGACATAACTACATGTGACAAGATGGGAATCTGGCTGTCTTCTGTAGCTCACATTAGAGCCCTACTTTTACAGTCTCTACTGTTTCTACACAAGGATAAGAGAAAGTAAATGTGGGGATGGGAACGTGGTCGTGTGTCTGTCAATGTGGAGAGAGGAAGCGGAAAGAGCCATCACCTGGCTCTAAACACCTGTGTCTCATTTCAGTGATGTCGGAAATGGCTTTAAAAGGCCGGCGGAATGCCAAACCAGGGAGAGAGATGAGTTGCACACACACCAAGTCTGGAGCTGAATGCTGAAAAGCTGTTTATATCTGTGCATCTATTGAGTTTATGTTGACTGTTATCATTGAAGATGATGTGTGTAAACTGAAGTTCTTGCTGAAAAGCATACTCTGAGTTAAGCCCTGAGAATAAAAAGAACACTCACGTGGACTGCGACACCGGCTCCCCCTTCCTTCTTGCCTCCAACTATCAGAACCTCTACACTGGTGTCGAAACCTGTGAGTTGGGAAGAGACTGGCTGCCATGGACACCACCCCGCTGGGCGAAGTCATCCACGCCTTGGCTAGCATCCAGGAGACTCACCATCAAGTTCTCCTCGCCCAGGATCGCCGCTTTCTGGGAACTCCTTCAGGTACAGGCCGAGGATCGGCAAGCCTTATGGAGCTGGTTAGCTCCAGGCAGGTCCTCCGCCTTGGCCCTGGAAGCAGCGATGAAGCCGCACCTTGTGCTCACAAAGATGGGGCCTCAGGACGATCCGGAGGCATTTGTGAGTCTTTTTGAAAAGTCGGTCATTGCCTCTGGCTGGCCATGAACACAATGGGCCCTCCACCTGCTGCCGTTGCTTTCCGGGGAGGCCCAGCTTGTGTCGCAGCAACTACTCGCTGAGGACCACCTGGACTACTCAAAGCTGAAGTCGGCTGTCCTGCAACGGGTTGGCTGCATGCTGGAACAACATCGCTCGCAGTTCCGCTCCCTCACTCTTAGCGAAGGCAGCCACCAGTTCACATTTTCCCAGCAACTCCTTGATGCCTGCCGGAAGTGGGTGCCAGCCAAGGAAGGCCGCAATGTGGAGGATCTCATCGATCTGATGGTGCTGTAGCAGTTGAATGTTCATCTGCTCCAAAGAACCGTGGAATGGGTCCAGTGCCTTCGCCCCACATCAGTGGATGACGCTGTCCAGCTGACCAAAGCCCACATCTCTCTCTCTCTCTCTCTCTCTCTCTCTCTCTCTCTCTCTCTCTCACACACACACTTTCTCTCCTGCTGCTCCTCCCCCTCTTGTCCCTCCCTCTCCTCCCTCTTGCCCTGTACCCTCGATTGAGCAGGGACGTACCATGTACTGGTAAGAATTATGGGGTGTACATACAAAGCCCTGGTGGATTCTGGCTGTAATCAAACATCGATCCACCATGGCTTGGTTCATGATGGGGCTTTGAGTGCAGGTGATGGTAAGGTGTATGCATGGTGATGTTCACGAGTATCCAGTAGTGACAGCCATTATTCAATTCCGGGGGAAAAAGCATAGAGTGGAGACCGTGATTAATTCCCGCCTCACCCATTCACTGCTTTTGGGGACCAACTGGCCGGGATTTTAAAGTTTTAAATTAAAGTATTAAAAACGATATGTGTGGATGGGTCCTGTAAACCGAAATCTCGGTATGTGACGTGTGATGCGATGGCTGGGGAGGCAGAGCCAGCACAGTCTGTGGCTGCTCAGCATCAGAGTGATGCAGGAGGGGGGAATCCACCGGCATTCCCACCCTTAGGGAATTTCCAGTGGGGGGGTTTCCCTCTAGAGCAGTCGCAATGAAACCCTTTAGCACTCCTTTGACCAAGTGAGAGTGATCGATGGTCAGCAGCTCCAGCCTAACATCCCACTCACATATCCATATATTTTTCGATCATTAGGGACCAGTTGTATCGAGTGATGCAGGACACTCAAATCCATGAAAATACAACCCAGTTATTAGTCCCGAAGAGCCGTAAGGAAACACTTTTCCAAGCGGCTCACCATAATCCTATGGTGGGTTACTTAGGACAAGAATGGAAATTGCACCGGTTAATGGCCCACATTTATTGGCCATGCATTCTCGGGGATGTTCGCAGATTGTGTGCGGTATGCCTCAAATGTCAGTTGGTGAATCCACCGGCCACCCCAAGAGCGCCATTGCACCATTACCATTAATCGAGGCCCCCTTCGAAAGAATTGGCATGGACCTCATCGGGCCATTAGAGCGGTCAGCACGTGGATATCGGTTTGTATTAGTCCTGGTGGATTATGCAACACGATATCCGGAAGCAGTGCCTTTGCGCAACATCTCAGCACACAGTGTTGTGGAGGGACTCTTCAAAATGATCTCCTGGATGGGGATTCCGAAGGAAATCCTCACCGATCAAGGCACGACATTTATGTCACATACACTGCACAAGCTTTATGAATTGTTGGGGATTAAATCGATTCGCATCAGCGTTTATCACCAACAAACTGATGGGCTGGTCGAACAATTTAATTAGACCCTAAAGAATATGATTTGTAAGTTTATGTGCGAGGTTGCTAGAAACTGGGACAAATGGCTGGAACCCTTATTATTTGCAGTCCAGGAGGTCCCGCAAGCCTCCACGGGGTTTTCCCCCTTCGAGCTCCTGTATGGACGTCAGCCCCATGGAGTGCTTGATGTCATACAGGAGGCGTGAAAGGAGGGACCTTCCCAAAGCAAAAATGAAATTCAGTATGTCTTTGATCTTCGAGCAAAACTACAAACGCTGGGTTGGTTATCAAAGGGAAATTTGCTCCAAGCTCAAGAGAGACAAAGCCAGCTATGGGAATTTGCACCAGGAGACAAAGTCCTTGTATTACTGCCCACTTCGAGCTCTAAATTACTTGCCAAGTGACAGGGACCCTTTGAGGTCACACGGAGAGTCTGGGATCTTGATTATGAGGTCAAACGATTGGATAGAGGCGGAGCATGTCAAATTGACCACTTCAACCTCCTTAAATTGTGGAGAGAGGTGGTCCCCGTTTCCATGGTGATGGTAGTTCCAGAGAGGGTGGAGCTTGGTCCGGAGGTGAAGTTCAAAGCCGATCAATTCACCCTGGTCCCTTGTGGAGACCACCTCTCATTGTCCCAGCTCGCGGAGGTGGCCGAGTTGCAAAGGATTTTGCTTTTGTGTTCTCCCTTCTCACCGGTCATATGAACCTCATACAACACCATATCGAGACTCCGCCAGGAGTAGTCATATGTAGTTGGCTGTACCGCTTGCCCGAACACAAGAAAAAAGTGATTCAGAATGAATTAGAGGCAATGCTCGAGATGGAAATAATAGAAGAATCACACAGTGATTGGGCCAGCCAGGTTGTTCTTTTGCCTAAGATTGACGGGTTGGTCCGGTTCAGTGTAGCTTATCGAAAAGTCAATGTGGTGTCTAAATTTGACGCATACCCAATGCCGAATTGACAAACTGCTCGATCGGTTGGGTGCGGCTCAATTTTATTCGACACTGGATTTAACATAGGGGTATTGGCAGATCCCTTTAACTCCATTATCCTGAGAAAAAATTTGTTTTCCACACCGTTCAGATTACAACAATTCGTCACTTTTCCATTCATTTGTTCGGGGCTCCCGCCAAGTTCCAGCGCCTCATAGATAAGATTCTACTACCGAAGTTTTGTGCCTAGTTTCTCTGATGTCACCAGCCCCTTGATTGATCTCACTAAAAAGGGGGTGTCAGATCTGGTCCAGTGGGCGGAGGCATGCCAACAGGCTTTCATGAGAGTGAAATCTGCACTCTGTGGTGGGCCGCTTTTACATGCTCCTAACTTCTCTCTCCCCTTCATTTTGCAGATGGATGCATCAGAGAGGTGGTTGTGGGCCGAGCTCTCACAGGAGGTGGAGGGGGTGGAGTGGCCCGTGCTGTACATTAGTCGTAAGCTCTCTTTGAGGGAGACTAAGAACAGCACAATCGAGAAAGAGTGTCTGGCCATCAAATGGGCCGTCCTAACCCTCCGCTATTACCTGCTGGGGCGGGCCTTCATCCTCTGCTCGGACCATGTCCCACAGGCTGGAAGGGGCCCAGGCCTGAGTCGGGCGGTGAGGGTATGTGGGGATGGGAACGTGGTCATGTGTCTGTCAGTGGGGAGAGAGGAAGCGGTAAGAGCCATCACCTGGTGATTGCTGACTCTAAACACCTGTGTTTCATTTTAGTGATGGCAGAGACAGGTTTTAAAAGGCCGGTGGAATGCCAGACCAGGGAGAAAGACCGAGTCACACACACACCCAGTCTGGAGCTGAATGCTGAAAAGCTGTTTAAATTTGTGCGTCTATTGAGTTTATGTTGACTGTTATCATTGAAGCTGATGTGTGTAAACTGAAGTTCTTGCTGGAAAGCATACTTTGAGTTAAGCCCTGAGAATAAAAAGAACACTCACGTGAACTGCGATGCTGGCTCCTCCAACTCTCAGAACCTCTACAGTAAAGTTTTGATTTTTTATTATGGCAATACCATGTTTTTTGGGCATGTCCCATTGGTAGTACTATGTATTTTTTTTTTTTAAATACCATGTAAATACCATGGTACATGTGGTCTAAGACCACACTGGAAATCTAGGATTCAAAATGTCACAAAAGTATGTTTTGAAAGCATATTTTTGACCCAATTTTGAAAAAATTAAAACGAAGAAAAGTTCTTATGCGTCCATAAATTTTAAGAAAATTTTTGGAAGAAAACGTCCTGGTTACTTGCGTAACCTCCATTCCCTGATGGAGGGAACGGGACATTGTGTCGATGTAGTGACACTAGGGGTCACTCTTGGGAGCCCGAGACACCTATGGTCTTTGATAAAAGGCCAATGAAGATTGGCGAGTGGTATTTGCATACCACTCCCCCGGACATACGGGTATAAAAGGAGCTGGTATGCAACCACTCATTCAGGTTTTATGCTGAGGAGCCGAGACAAGGTCCGGCCATTTCAGTGGCTAGTTCAGCGTTGTGGCAGGAGGGACACAACGGCTTGTTCCCTCCATCAGAGAACGGAGGTTACGCAAGTAACCAGGACGTTCCCTATCTGTCACTCACTCGACGTTGTGTCGATGTAGTGACACTAGGGGTCCCTATACAAAATGCAGCAACTGGCTGAACTGTGTTACGTGAGCTGGCGGTGTGTGATGGGCAGACCACTGTGTGAATCGTAGCCAGTGCACCAGGCCAACACGTAACCTCCCCCAACACAGTTATGAGTGTCAAACAACCCTTTGGGACAAGTCGACTACCCAAAAGATAGAGATGGGCTAGCCCAGTCGTGGCCACTTATCCCCTTTTTTTTCCACTCCCTAAAAAAAGGGGGATTATCTGACTGGGCCGACCAGGTCTAGTCAGGGGGCTGTCCCTCCCAAGGGGAGGACACCATGGAGACAACACCTCACCCAGAGAGAGGGGGGATATTTAAGTGGAAATATATCACATGGACTTGCCGAGCTATGTCGGAAGTATGCCATGTGGAGAAGTCCCATGGTAGGTCCTACCCTACGGGGAGGAGTTACTACAAGCATGGAGACTGGGGCAGAGGGGCCTCTGCCCAAGGGAGATGCAGTTTGCCAACAGGGAAACGAATTAGCAGAAGACATACGTCGCATGGGGTTACCTGCAGGGAACCGCCACATGCGGAGCACCTACCCCAGTACAGGGCTTTATTTAGCACGTCTCTCCGAAAACTTGACTGTCAGAGGGCTCGGAGGAAGTCAACCAGGGAACACAGTTAGTGAACACTGCTGGGAGTTAACGGCGCATGTCTTCAGCTCAGGGGAGGTGAAAGGCGCTATGTGCAAGCGATACACCCGGCCGGCTGTCCCAGACTTACCTGCTTGTGCGTGCCACTACATGGGACGAAACCGGTTCCACCCTTAGGTTGTAGAACCTCGCAAAGTCGTAAAGCGCGCACTGGACACAGCAATGTCAGGGCTGGGTCTGCCTCCTCCTGGGCCAGCGTTTGCAGGTTCACCACCTGGTCCCTAAAAGGGGTCGTGGGAACCTTGGGCACATAGCCCGGTTGGGGTCTCATGATCAAGTGAGAGTAGCCCGGACCGAATTCCAGGCACGTTTCGCTGACAGAAAACAATTGCAGGTCTCCTACCGTCTTGATGGAAGTGAGTGCAGTCAGGAGGGCAGTCTTCAAGGAGAGTGCCTTAAGCTCAGCTGACAGCAAAGGCTCAAAGGGGGCTCTCTGTAGACCCTGAAGAACTACAGAGAGGTCCCATGATGGAACGAGGCACGGTCTGAAGGGATTCAGCCTCCTGGTGCCTCTCAGGAACCTGATGATCAGGTCATGCTTCCCTAAGGACTTACCATCCACTGTGTTGTGGTGTGCCGCTATAGCGGCTACATACACCTTCAAGGTGGAAGGGGACAGCCACCCTTCCAACCTCTCCTGCAGGAAGAAAAGCACCGATCCGACTGCGCATCTCTGGGGGTCTTTCCGTCGGGAAAGAACAGATGCCACTTAAAGGCATACAGGCGGCTCGTAGAGGGGGCCCTAGCCTGAGTGATCGTGACTGCTTAGGTCTTCCGCGTCCCGTCCAGGGGCCAGACATGGAGGGTTCCACTCTAGCCTGATGCTCGCGGCCGCCCGGGAAAGCATGTCCATCATTTCTGCATCAGCCTGTGACTGGGCAATCGTCCCTGAGGGGGGGAGCCCACCTGAGGCTTCTGCCCGTCTGACTGGACAAGCCCGCTCTCCGATGCTGCGCTCAAGAGCTCATCAGCTTAGCGGGCTCCGAACAAGAGATCGAACTCGGTGTGAGACAAACATTCATAGATCCTAACAGGCTTGAAATATATATATATATATATATATATATATATATATATATACGTATATATATACACACACACATAGTCTATGAATAATATAGACTAAAAATATAACAAGATCTGTTTGAATGAATGAATGAATGAACGTTATATTTATATAGCACTTTTCTGACACTACACTCAAAGTGCTTTACATACTGAACAGGGGCATCTCCTCACCCACCACCAGTATGTATGTATGTACCACTGTTTGTATGATTGAATTAGATTTAATTGTCTTGAAGCTTAAGCCTTTATAATAACAAACTTTTTATCTTTTTAATGTTATCTGTCATGTCTCACTTTGTCACAAAGCACAGTCTCTCTCACAAATGACACTGTGACCATTATCTCCTTTCTGTGTTAGGCCAAATGCAGCAGGCTTTAGTTCAATACAAAGCCTTATGCCCTATATCCGTCCTGGATCAATGCATTGACTCTTTATGCACTGACAAAAGCAGAGGGGCACAGGGGCTGAGAATAGATCAAACGGCCCACATTCCCACACCATCACTTTGTTGTTCTGCAGGACAGCACAGGGTCCTGACGCACGTGCATCTGCTCACACGCCCAGCAACACAATCAGCCTGCGATCTCATGACCAAGGGCCGTGTTTGATGCAGCACTGTAGCTACTCACACAATGATGAGATCTCTGTGAGAAAAGGTTGGAATGGGTCCCTGAGGAGAACAGCTGAGGAAGGGGAATGCTTTTTACATGATACACGGATACACTTGAAAAGTGAAAAAGACAGAGTGCTTATCCACAGAAGAGATAAAAATTTTGTTGCTTATAAGTACAAAGAAAGCATAATTTACTCACCCTTATGGTTTTTCAAAACAATAGAACTTTCTTTCTTATGTGGAACACAAAATTAGATGTTTTGCTGAATGTTCATGCTGCTCTTTCCCAAAAAGGACAATAAAAACACCATAAAAGTGGTCCGTACAATAATATTGTGAGAATATTCCAAGTCTTCTGAAGCCATACGATAGCTTTGTGTGAGGAACAGACCAAAATTTTTATTTTACTCTTAAAACTTATTCAAATGCATCAAGATGGATTGTGTCAGATTTAACCTCACTGAAATCGAACGCCTTTGGTTCAAGGATGTATCATAAACAAATGCAAATTCTGAATATGCTACATTGCAAATGAGATTTGAAAGCAAATGGAAAGATTAAAAGTGAATAACCAGATAAGATTTATTAGTGAATAAGGACTTAAATGTTGGTCTGATTATCACCCAAAGGTATCGTATTGCTTCAGAATATATGGATTAAACCATTTGAGTCACATGGATCACTTTTATATTACCTTTATGTCCTTTTTGGAGCTTGAAAATTTTGGACCCCATTGACTTAGAATGTATGTGAAAAAACACCTCTTACATCCTTTAAAATATTTGGTTTGTGTTCTGCAGAAGAAAGAAAGTCATAAGAGTCTGAGACAGAATGAGGGTGAGTAAATGATGAGAGAATATACATTTTTGGGTGAACTATTCCTTTATTTTTGTTCTGTTTCTCACTCAGAGCTATTGTATGACTTTAGATGAACTTGGAAAAATGTGCAAAAGTTGTCTGGACTACTTTCATGATGCTTTTGAATTCTTTTTGTCGCTTGACAGCCCTGTCGCTATATGCTTTCGTTGTATGGAAAAAATTAACATTAACAAAAATATCTTCTTTTGAATTCCACAGAAGAAAGAAAGTCATACAGGTTTTGAACAACATGAGTGTGAGTAATCGATTTCATAATTTTCATTTTATTTCTCTTTAACTGCAGGGTAAGAATAGACAGTAATCATTGTGTAATGAGGCCACATAATGCGTCATACACTTTCCTCTCAGAAATGCAAATAGACAGGGGCTTAAAACCTAAGTGCTTCAATGCTACATTCTGCCCTCCTGTTTATGATCTGTGGCTGGACTGAAGTTTGTATGCATTACACCAGAGACCCACAATTAAAGCCATGCCTTCCAAATCAGTTTACAAACCACAAGAAACCAGGTGATCAACAGCACATGCATCAGTGAAAAGTGACTACACTGTGTTTTCCACATCAGTAACTTTTCATTTGAGTAAGTTTTACCATCATTTTAAAATCTACATTGGGAGATTTGCTTAATTAGATCATCATTTATCATGCAAGCAAGCCTGTGTTTAATTTAGTTAAGGGAGATTGAATCATTATGCTGGCTGCAGTGGATTAAACACTGCCATTGAGATGACTGTCATTAAGAAGTACATAGACAGGGTAATTAAAAGATGCTTACAGTAGTTATGTAAGCTTAACTTTTTGCAGGGGAAAAAAATCAGTTGCTACAGTGTGAGGTTTTTATGTTTGTTTGTTTTTTTTTTCTTGTTTTTTTTCTTCTGAAAATACCAGCTTAGCGAACGTGCAATTCCCAATCTGGTTATGGTTATGCTGGTTTGGAGCTTAGTTTTCTGCTAATGCTGGTTAATGAAGAAATGCATGCTGTTTGAAGGGATAGTTTACCAAAAAAGTTGTTGTTCCAAACCTGTATGACTTTCTTTCTTTCGTGAATCACACAAGAAGATGGTATAGGTGGTGTGTAGCATCATTCACCATTCACTTTCATTGTATCTTTTTTCCATATGAATGAATGGTGACTAAGGCCTGGTGATCAGTTTTTTTCAGAAGGGTTTTTAAAGTTGTTTCAACAACTTTTTCATCCTAAACTGGTGTGAAAGTGATGCGAATGGATGGATGGATGGATGGATAGACAGACAGTAGACAGACAGATAAAATTAGAAAAGAATGCAAAATAGAAGCATTTTCACTAGTGGTCTCACACTTTTGGATCCCTATAATTTACTACATAAGTCCATTTACTACATAAGAGCCAATACACACTCCCTATCTCTTTCACTACTGCAGATATCCATGCATATTCTCAGATGCTCTTCCTAAACAATCTAGATGACTTTTTATTACTGTTGTTGCAACAGCAGCCATATATCAGTGACTGGAGGAAGAACATGCCACAACAGCATAATAAGTTGTCCAGTGCTGAGCCAAATGATAATGGCAGCATGTTTCTCATTTCTGGTCTCTGAGACCATGCAGCTACATTTGTGATCAGAGCCCAAACTACATTCACACGATTCGTTTTAGCTCTAGGCTTCTATTCCAAGTCAGATGCAAATCGAGGGTCAGTTATTTAGAGACGCATTAAGAGAATCTGTCTTTAGTTAAAAAGACCCATCAAAGCTTTGCAGTGGTGTACCTGAGTTTTGTTCCCAGAATGCACTCTGGCATGTTTCTCTGAACTTATTAACATCACAGACACTGTACTGAACTCCCTCCAATCCTAGTCTGTCTGTCTTTCTGAGTTTTAAAGGGATAGTTCACCCCAAAATTAAAATTCTGTCATTGTTAAATCACCCTCATGTTGTTCCAAACCCGTATGACTTTCTTTATGGAACAAAATGGAGATGGTAGTCCGAATGACAGCCTCAGTCACCATTCACTTCTGTTGCATCATTTTTGTAATTCCATACAATAAAAGTCAATGGTGACTGCGGCTAACATTGATCTTTTTTTGTGTTCCAAGGAGGAAAGAAATATTGAGTCCTACAGCCCCCATACTGATTGTTACAATGCCTCGTAATACATAACTGTACATTATGATGACTACCTTTCATGTGTAGGCTTTTGAGTAGACATCTCATCCCCTTATAATGTCTCTGGCTCTGACACGTTTGGCTCCTGCATCTTCCCTAGAATTGCATTTAGAGGACATTTTATTTTGCACTGTTTATCATGCACAAACACTGCTCTCTGGTTCCTCATGTTGAAATGAATACAGTTTGGAAGCTGTCAGCTTTGCATGAAAACTGTAGATATAATCAATGCCAATTAAAGCAGATAAGGTGATGTGCCTGTCCTAAAGGAACTGAATGACATTAACTAGCTCCATTACATGTCTGTACAGTGTAAGCCAATCACATTAATGCATCCATTTGCATAATGTGCAGCAAATTCCCTCGTGTGGGTGTCTTATCTGCTCTAACCTTGTAAAAGGTTGTCAGCTTTTTGAACATGCTTACACTAAACAAGGCATTCATTCATCTGAATTAATTATTAGACTTTAATTTGGCCAACTTGGGAGATGGATGCAAACTTGTTACTTACAAAGAGGCAGCTGTTCAAGTACAGAATCCATACTTACTGAGGTTGCAACAAGTAAAGGAGAGCCTTCTTATACACAGCTAAAGATAAAAAATAATGAAAATAGACAAAGAATTTGATTATGAATAACAGAAATAACAGAGTATTTATATATGAGATGCTGTTTTATACACCATAATATAAATTACAATGTTTCTGGATTTTATGTATTAAAGGAAATTAACAATTCACCAGTAAATAAATAAATAATACATTAACCTACCTGTTTAAAACCATTTATTATTAAATCATATAATTAATTTAACTATTTTAATACAATCTAAATGTATTAAACAGATTTCCAAGATTTTACAAAAGTTTTAAATTGTAATATCAATGTGCAAAACTGTGACAGCTTTTTGATGCCTGCAACAACCTTCTAAATATAAAATGACACTGAAATATAACATATATTATATAGACATATTCATATATGAAATATGATATTTTAACATATTAAAGTTATTTAATAACTGCTGAAAATAGTACATTAGAATATATTATTAATATAATACAATATACAATAAAAAAAATAATAGTTACTAGTTGAATATTAAAGGGTCAAGACATACTCTTTTTAATAATTGTATTATCTTCCCTGAGGCCAACTGATAATGTTAGTAAAGTTTTGCACCAAAACAGTCATATTAAGTAATATATGATAATTTTCCACCCTGTCTCTGGCCCTCTGTCTGAAATGCTCAGTTTTGGCCTAAACGCCTACTTAAAACTTTAACATAAACACCCACTGTTCTAACTGGCTAACATCGTGCAGCACCTCAAATACAGCCGTGTTTGAAACCCAGTCTGAAGAAAATAAACAACAAGCTCCACAACATTATCAAACTACATTTCAGGGTGCACACATAACACATATCTAACAAATTGAATCTGAATATATTAAACTGTTCACTTACTGTAAGCCCAACAGCACCATAAACTATCAATCAGTCATGACATTTGAAATATTCATGAATGAATCTGTTTACTCACTCTTTTGTGATCAGGTCCAAGTGTTTTCAACTGTCCCATCCTTCAATAACAGTTCCTTTGCAAAGCTTGAATTGAATTATGACTGGTTCACATGCAGTCAATGCTGATATGAGACAAAAAAACATACAATCCACACTGATATGAGCTGAAAACATTCATAGTCCAAAGCACAATGAAGACACACACACATACAGAATAATCGTGCACTGAACCCAGGAAAGCATCAAAACAATAAAAGACGTCCATAATGTGCATGTTTACATACACCAACAAATAAAAATGGCGATGGGCGAAATAACAGTTTTTTGAGCATTTTGTACTCAAAACAGTAAGATGCAGAGCAGCTGAATGAAACAGAATGGGGTCTCCTTTTCAGAGTTGTAACTTGACACCGTGTCTTTTAAAAGTGCTGCAAGATACATGACAATGGTCAAAGATGTCTATCTAGTGTATGTTTATATACAAAAATAAGTCAAAATAGTCCAGAGGGGTCCCCTTTGATGTTCAGGAATAGTAAGGCCACACTAGGCCTGTTTGTCCTGATCTCTTTCGGTGTATGACCTGAGCCCCTGTGGGCGGGGCCAAGGAGATGTATAGTAGGCGTTGATGTTGTTGCTGTGGAGGAGGTCATTAATGGGCACTCTAATGACGTAGGGAAATCACAGAAGTAGAGAACGAGGCATTTTTGCAGCTTGGTTTCAATAAATGCTTTAATTCCATTAGGGATGAAGTTTACAGTATGATTTTATAGTAGAATGACCTCTGATATGTCTAAATATCAAGGAAAATTTGATTCTTCATGACATGACCCCTTTAAGTAGTTTACATGACTGGACTTTAGTCATGTCAGCATGGCATAATTATATACATATGGCAAAACATAGCCACAGTAGGAATCAGAATTTAAACTGCTGCCGATGTACTCTCGAACACTGTATATTTCACCCAAATCTGCAATTCAGCACTTAAAAAAAAGAAAAAGAAACATGACTGTTGTACTTGTTTTAAATCAGTCATAAGATATAAATAGTTAAACAGAGCAACCAAACTCACACACACATAAAAAATAAAAAAAAAAAAGTGAAATGAAGCCACAAATGCCTTGAAGAAAAGTGTCCCATCATAAAACTGAGAAAACAATTTGAAACTTGAAACTTGAAACGACTATTCACGATTGAGAAAAGCTAGAGGCCCTGAAATGGTTTTGTTTGATTGATGTTTTAATGAGCAAACCGCTGACGGGGAAGTTCATAGTGCATAAACCAATGAGATATACAGTGCATTCAGAAATTATTCAGACCCCTTAATTTTTTTCACATTTCTTATGTTGCAGACTTATGCTAAAATGCTTTAATTATTTAATTTTTTTCACATCAATCTACACTCCAAAACAAAGCAAAAAACACATTTTTGATAACTTTACAACTTTATTATAAAGAAAAAACTGAAATATCACATTGACATAAGTATTCAAACCCTTTGCTATGACACTAAAAATTTAGCTCAGGTGCATCCCTTTTCTCTGGATCATCTTTAAAATGTTTCTACACTTTGATTGGAGTCCACCTGTGGCAAATTCAATTGATTGGACATGATTTGGAAAGGCACACACCTGTCTACAGAGGTGGGTAGTAATGCGCTACATTTACTCCGTTACATTTACTTGAGTAACTTTTTCGAGAAAATTCACTTTTAAGAGTAGACTTAATGGTGGGTACTTTTTACTCTTACTTAAGTGAAATTCTAATGAAAAAAATGTACTCTCACTTTGTTACAATGAGGGACGTTACTGTCGTTACATTACTGATTTTAATTCAATAAATGTTAAAAACTGCGTAATTTATTGAGAGATTATTTAATCTGACTTTTACAGCACCGGAACTTTACAGCGGTGCTCTGTCACTCGACTCAAGTTAATCACTGCAGCAACAGCAGTAAGCGCTGCTTTTCACAGTGAAAATGAAGACTTACATTTATGTGATGGCTTCATTTAACACCAAAACAAGTGGGAATTTCAGCATACAGAATTACGGATTCAACTAAGAAAACACGTTGTGGTAAATTTTGGTGATAATGATAACGCAGGCTTGTTTGTTATGGTAATGAGCAGTTTCAGCATGATTCTGTGCCTATGGGCTCTTTTGACCTCAGTTTTAATTATACATTTTCTTATGTCAGTGCTGCAATACATCAGTGCACATAAATCCATGTAACAATCTGTCTACAATGGATGCGAGCAATGTAACGTTGCAACGCCATGCGGATGCATCCATTGTAGACAGCGTCATTGAATACAATGGGATCCATTTGTTTTTGTTGCATCGTGCCGCGCCGCTCTCGTCTGATGTAGACAGAATGTAATTTTGCTCTGCTGATCGTGTGCTTGATAATGCAGGACGAGCATACATATGCATTATAAAGCACACATGCAATGCGTTTTTCTTAAGGACAACAGAGAACAAGCTCTGAACTGAAATAAGCCAAAACGTATTTCTAAACTGCAACTTCACTTTTTATTGCACAAAACTAATGATCTAAATTCATTTGTCAGTGTATATACTGTAAGCTACAGAATATACTGAACTAAGAATCCATGCAGGACTTTAAAAATTTTTGAAATAGCGACATTAGGCGTTAATTATGCATGATCTTGCTTTGATTCATAACTAAGAATATACAATATTATACATAATAATATTGAGCCTGTGAGACATTTAGACTCTTTCTGTAATAATTGCTAGAAACTTTTACAAACTTTTCTTCTAATTTTCAAACCCAATCTGTCAAGCATCCATAAAGTGATGGTTCACCCATAAATTAATGTTCTGTCATCATTTAGACTAACTCTCATTGTTCCAAACCTTTGTGTCTTCATCTTCTCTGGAACCAAAAACAAGGTGTTTGGCAGAATTTTAGGGACTAACATCCTCAGTCACCATTCACTTTCAAAAATAACAAACAAATGGAAGTGAAAGGTGACTGAGGCTAAAATTCTGTCATCTCCTTAATTGTGTTCATTGTGTCCAAGTCATACTGGTTTAGAACATGAGGGTGAATAAATGATATTATCATTTTCATTTTTAATCTATCACTGTAACAGTGGGTATAAATTATGACATTGGCACACGATTCATGCACGCAAGGTGTTAAAATTAATAATCAGATCTTTGCAATGCAATTTGCAATGTAACTAGTTACTCGCTCCTTGAGTAATACAGATTTTAATTTGATACTTTCTTACTCTTCTTCAAGTAATTATTAACATTAGTATTTTTACTTCTACTTGATTAATACATTTTTAAAAGACTTAGTACTTTTACTTGAGTACAGGTTTTGGCTACTCTACCGACCTCTGCCTGTCTATATAAGGTCTCACAGATGAAAAGGCATATCAGAGCAAAAACCAAGCCATGAGGTCAAAGGACTGCCTGCAGAGCTCAGAGACAGGATTGTATCATGGCACAGATCTGGTGAAGGCTACAACAATTTTTTGGCTGCATTGAAGGTTCCCAAGAGCACAGTGGCCTCCATAATTCTTAAATGGAAGAAGTTTGGAACAATCAGAACACTTCCTAGAGCTGGCTGCCCAGCCAAACTGAGCAATAGGGGGAGAAGGGCCTTGGTAAGAGATGTGTCCAAGAACCCGATGGTCACTCTGGTTGAGCTCCAGAGATCTTGTGTGGAGATGGGAGAAACTTGCAGAAGGACAACCTTCACTGCAACACTCCACCAATCTGGGCTTTATGGCAGAGTGGCCAGACGGAAGCCTCTCCTCAGTGCAAGAAAGCAAAAAAGTACCTAAAGGACTCTCAGACTGTGAAAAACAAGATTCTCTGGTCTGATGAAACAAAGATTGAACTGATGGCCTCAATTCCAAGTGTCATGTCTGGAGGAAACCGGGCACCGCTCATCAGCTGCGCAATATCATCCCAAGCATGGTGGTGGTAGCATCATGCTTTGGGGGTGTTTTTCAGTGGCAGGGACTGGGGGACTGGTCAGGGTTCAAGGAAAGCTGAACGTAGCAAAATACAGAGATATCCTTAATGAAAACCTGGTCCAGAGCGTTCAGGACCTCAGACTGGGCCGAAGGTTCACCTTCCAACAGGACAATGACCCTAAGCACACAGCCAAGACAATGCAAGAGTGGCTTAGGGACAACTCTGTGAATGTCCTTGAGTGGCCCAGCCAGAGCCCGAACTTTAACCTAATCGAACATCTCTGGAAAGACCTGAAAATGGCTGTCCATCGACGGTCCTCAACCATCCTGACAGAGCTTGAGAGAATCTGCAGAGAAAAATGGCAGAAAATCCCCAAATCCAGGTGTGCAATGCTTGTCACCATCAACATCATACCCAAAAAGACTTGAGACCGTAATCACCGCAAAAGGTGCTTCAACTAAGTACTGAATTAAGGGTCTGAATACTTATGTCAATGTGATATTTCAGTTTTTTCTTTTTAATAAATTTGCAACGTTATCAAAAATCTGTTTTTGCTTTGTCATTATGGAGTATGGAGTGTAGATTGATGTGATGAAATAAAATAATTTAAAGCATTTTAGCATAAGGCTGCAACATAACAAAATGTGAAAAAAATTGAAGGGGTCTGAATACTATCTGAATGCACTGTAATATTCAGTCATACAGGTTTTTTTATTTTAATTTTAAAGATTTTATTTATGATAATTATAAAAATATCTATTTTTTTTTTCAAGAAAAAAGGTTTTCAAGTGATGATGTCATTCAGTACAGTCATACTTACACATTAAAACCATACTGTGTCTATGAATAGTTGTTGTGTTGACATAAAGATTTAATGTGAAACATGTCAATCTAAAATGGCTTTCATAAAAATGGCTTGAAGTTTATTTTTTTAAAAATGTGTCCACATTTATGTTTCAGTCCATGTTGGGCCACTGCAAAAGAAACCCACACGTTTTGGATTAAAATGTAAGATTTATGCGAGAAAAAAGTGCCATTATGTTCAATTTGTTTGCAAATTGTAGTTTCTGAGGGAAAACCAACTCATCAGTATGGAAAACCTGAGCAGGTCAGACATCCAAGAGGCCCTGTGCTCATAGTCACCCTGTAAGTCTCGCCCTTGACCTCACAGAGCACAGGTTTGTGGGAAGAACACTTTGTTGAGGATGCCCCCCTCTAGATTTGCACATGGCTGACAGAAGGAGATTGATTGCAGTGGGGAGTTAATCTATCCCAGGACCCTTTAAGTACATCGCTCTGCAGCACACCGGGGCATCTCCGGATTGCAGGGCCACATTGGAGATTGACCTTTCTCTGTGTCCTGCTCAGAAATAATCAATAATGTAAGAAATATGAGATGATGAATTAATTATAAATTGACTTCCGTTTGTAGATTAGTCACAGACACAAAACAGAAATATATTGGAGGATGAATCTAAGGGGATCTGAAAGGACATTTCCAATTAGGTAGTAAGAATCGACAGGTGCTGTGCAAGAGGATATGGCCATTATCTACATTCAGCTGAATTACTTGTTCCCTAAACTTTCCTTCTTGGCTACAATGGATAATTAACTTCCCAGGTGTACCAGGGCTGGTTGAGCGGATGAAGTGGAGAAAGGGCAGATTACTTCTAGTGAACCATTGAATAGTTCACCCAAAAATTTAAATTCATCATGTACTCACTCTCAAGTTGTTCCAAACACAACAGTAGAAATGTTTGAAGAATGTTCACACAGCTTTATTCAATGCAATTACAATGAATGGGGATGCTTGCATACAAGCTTTAAAAATGATCCAAAAGCACCATTAAAGTAACATAAAAGTAATCCATATGAGTTTTGGACTATATTCCAAGTCTTCTGAAGTCATACAATGAGTTTGGGTGAGAAACAGACCTAGTAATTATTCACTAAAAATCTTAAGAAGCGAAAAAGCTATTTTAATTCATAAAACAAAAGAGAGCTAGTTTGGATGCCAAGATTTTCAGTAAGTACATTTTAGTCTGTTTCTCACACAGCGCTATAAAATAGCTTCAGAATACTTCGACTAACACCTCGTCCTAACCAGATGCGACACGATAAGATTCCAGCAACAAGCTATCTGTCTGTCCACACCAGACGCGTAGTGACACAGCGATTTTCTTACACTAAAATGAGGATAATTGACAATAAAATGTAGAAATCAGAGCAACCACAGACGGAACAGTGTGTTTATTGAACGCAACTAATTTTCTCACTGAAGCAGCATATGGAGATACACTTTCTACAACAAAACCCGAGGGGATAAATATACAATCACACACATACTGTATACAGAGCAAAGTTATGTTATAAATAGTTTCCAAATTCACACGTTACTACTGTTGTTATTTCACCGATCTCCACGTGACAGAGAAGTGGAGAGAAAGTCAGAATGAGCTGGTATATCTCCCCCCTGTCATTCAGAACATTCTTCAGGTTTTCTCCTTTTGAGTTCCACGGAGTATATGGAGCATATGGGCCTGGAACAACTTGAGGGTGAGTAAATGACGGAATTGTAATTTTTTGGGTGAATTATTCCTTGGAAGGGAATGGAAGTGCCTGCTCTTTGTTTCTTTACATAAGTCAGTTGTCTGGCATCCTTGTACTCTATTGTGATATGAGTCAGTGATTTCCTGTGCTTTCTCTCTCTCTCCTTCCCTCTTCACTAAAATTATTCTCCATGGAGAGGTTGAAAAAAATCCCCCCTTCATGTAATCAGTCATGTTGTCTATTCAGCTGCCAGACGTGAGAGCCATGAGTGCTTAGATCTTTATCTCTATTAGAGGCCAGGTCTCTTGCTGAAATGTTCTGTCGCTCTATCTCTCTCCCTTACCAAGCAACATATGTGTTGTGGTCCTGTTTACACTGCTTTATTCTCCCTCTTCGGACAAATATCCCTAAAAAAAGCAGAACACAAACTCAGCGGAGGTCCTGTCAACCGATGTCAAAAGATTGGTCAGTCTCCTGTCCTATCTGCTCATCTCAGGTGAATGTTCCCTGATATGCTGTGGGCTTAGGTGCGATGGGGTGTTTTCTGGAGGATGCCAGGTTCAAAATTTCCCCACCCTTGTCTTGCGATTTCTGTCTCAGGGCTAACAGAACACTTTGGCAGCTGCTTCCCACACTGGAGTCAAAACCGTAAATTGAAAATCGAACTCATAAATCACATAAGCCGTGACACAAGTTTATCCTGGGAAGCTCAGTGGTAAAGACGCTGGCTACCACCCCTGGAGTTTGCTAGTTCGCTAGTTCAAATCCCAGGGTGTGCTGAGTGACTCCAGCCAGGTCTCCTAAGTAACCAAATTGGCCCTGTTGCTAGGGAGGGTAGAGTCACATGGGGTAACCTCCTCGTGATCGCTATAATGTGGTTCGTTCTCAGTGGGGCGCGTGGTGAGTTGAGCATGGTTGCCGCGTGGATGGCGTGAAGCCTCCACACGCACTATGTCTCCATGGCAACGCGCTCAACACGTGATAAGGTGCGCAGGTTGACGATCTCAGACACGGAGGCAACTGGGATTCGTCCTCCGCCACCCAGACCGAGGCGAATCAATACGTGACCACAAGGACTTAAAAGCACATTGGGAATTGGGCCGTAATCAAATTGGGAGAAAAAAAAAAAAAGAAGCTCTATATATATATATATATATATATATATATATATATATATATATATATATATGCTAAAATATTCTGTAAAATATATTTATAAATATTTGTTATTTTTCAAGATATGTTTATTGGAATTTTTTACATTTATATATTTGTGTTTATTATGTATATTATTTATATTATTATTTATATTTATCTGTATTATTATATTTTAAATAAATACAAATACCATATTATTTACAGTATATAACTATATTTTAAAAATAAAAATAAATATTGTCTAAAATGTATTTAAAAAAATTAATTTCTGTAATGATTTCACTAATTTCAGTTTTTCTTGCATTTATAGCACATTTTTGTAATATATTTTGAAATCTGAATGTGGAAATTACATGTATTTTCAATTTGGCAAACAGAACTTTTTTTTTAAATCTATTTATTTCTTTCTGTGAAGTTTACAGCATAGCCTGTTTCAAATATATTTTGACCAGAATTTTTTTTTTTACTGTACAGGTTGAAGGCTATTTTCCGGTCTGAAACGTGCGGAAAATGACCTGATGGAAGTGGTGAGTTGAATACTTAACACATTTCTCTGTGACAGTTCGTCTTAACTTTTTTCTCTCTGTTACAGTACAGCTTAGCCTCCCTCAGCTGTGTATCTGGTAGGTCCTGAAACGTTACAGTATACCATTTTACTCTATCGTACATTTCGAGGGGGAAAATGAATGTTTTATTCAAAAGGAAGAGAGTGCTTTGTAGATGATCATAAATTTTAGACGCATGATTTTTCCAGCTAGTGTAAAGTTTTTATTAAATTCAGGAAATGATTAGCTTATTCTTGCCTAGGGAGTTTAATTTCCAGCTTTAAAACTGTTATTGAATGTAATCTGTGCATTTTGAAGAACAGATGTTTATGATTGTGGATTCTAAAACTGATGTTGCACTATACAGAGTTAATAAATGTTAGAAAGAAGCCTGTTCAGTCAAAATAATAATCGTATATAAACAGCCGCTTACCTCATTCCTTCCGACTTATTATGGCACACCTTCACCCCAACCCTCCCCTTTTTTGTCTATTGCTTTTTCCAGAAGTTTAATGTCCACCCAGGCCTATTACTTTTAATAATTATAATCAGAGCTTTTGGTTGTGTTTATGGATTATAAAGTTGAGCTTGCAATGTATATGAAATAATTAGGCTGATTACTGTCCGGATATGAATACAGACCAGTAATACATAAAAACACCAACAAGCATGAATGCACACGCACACAAACACTCACACTCTCTCCATTCATGTGGTAACTCGTTGCATATTAAAGTGACAGCAAAAATGTATGATTGAGCGGTGTGTCTAAAGGCACGATGGTCTGTGAGGATTCAGCTGGCGGCAGTGGTTGTCCCAGTTTACATCTGCTTGAACCCTGATCAGGGCAAAATCACTAGCAGTGCAACTAACCATTATGACAAGTGCTTTAATCAATTAAGATACATTTCTTTAATATCAGTTTAATAATAAAATAGACTCTGTTATGAGAAATGCAAGATTTTTGTTGACAAAGACAATAAGAGAATTAATTTATGAGACAAATGTAAATATGAATGTTTAAGCCAAAGTGTAGGCTATATGTTATGTCTTGTAACCACCCTTTTGCCTCTCACCTTCCAACCTGCTTCCTTCAAACACATTTACCTGTCTCACCCTATACTACACATTCACTGCAAAGCTTTTCTTCCTTGTGCCCAATTAGTCTTCTGTCTGTCTGTTTGGACAAGACATAGATGACGGCATCTGAAGTCTGCCTGTGTGTCCAAATTGTTCTCTGGCTCTGTTGCCCTCATGGTTCAGCTCCCCAGGTCAACTAAATCTTCACATAGCCTGAAGGGTGTACGCACACATCCCAAGAAATTAAGGCAGTATATCTACAGGATGTTAAAACCATTTGCCATAGTCAAGCTCACTCTGAAATAAAAGATCCAAGTTTCTCTTCCTGCCTGATATTAGCTGTGGTCTATATCCATAAATTGATGGATCCACTGAAGCAGATTTTCCAGAAGTAGCTTAGCGTGTTGTATAGCTTAGCCAAAGGTATTTAGTCATGGTTCATTAAAGAGATTTTACATGTGATTGGGCAGCTGAAGAGGTGTTTTGTTGAGGCGAAATGAAGCTTCTAACAAAGGAGACATTTCCTACATGACCACATTACTGAGGTTTTAGATGTAATCAGATGTTACCCTTATACCATGTGCCGTACCCCTTTAAACAAAGGAGACATAAGTTATTTAACAGGGATTTAACCAGGGAGCAAATTATGGGGTGGTTTGAGGGTGTCTTACACCCCAAATTAAGGCTGAAACACCCCTATAGGAAGTCAAAACAGAGGGTTGGGGGTGTAATAAAGTACATATACTAAACTTCACACTTTAACACACATTAAATCAGAAAACCTTCAACAACATTTCAGTAACCACAACAGGGTTTTTTTATATGACACCAAACAGACGGTAGCAGAAGTTGCGTTCGCCTCGGGAGGTAATCATAGCAACATACAGCTGTTCAAGCACTTTATGTTATGATCAGTATTGGCTAGTACACAGGCAAAACATAAATATTGTCATTAATGGGTGTTTCTTCAACACTGGCCACATTCACATCCCATGTTTTTTTTTTTTTTTTTTTTTTTTCAACTTTTTTGTTATATGAAGGTCACATTAAAACTGACTTTTTACCAGGCCTTCATGATTTATTTTAGGTTCTCAAATGCATTTCATGTACCGATTTTACAAAATGAAATGATGAAAAATCCATAATAAAAATACAAATTATTACATGTTTAAAACTATGATAATCTAAACAAAAAGTGAAATAAACAAACCTTTTTTTCAAATAAATAAATTCACAATATTTGTGTGAAAATGATTTCTATCATATTTTTTTTTTATTTTTTCAGATTTACAACTGTCACACAGTTGAGGCATAATTTCCACAACATCAAACTTGTGTACTTGTTAACCAAGTCGACAAAAGTGACAGTGAAGAGTATACTAGAAATTAAATATAATGTTTGAAAAATGACATAAATCACCTTGTACATACACTGTTGGAAATTGTTAGCAGACAAATAATAATAAAAAAAAGAGGGTGACATTTTTTTTAACAATACTTTATTTTCTAGAAATCCAAAGTGCTAAAAGTGTCTGAAGTTTAAGAAACACATATCTCAAGTATATCACAGAAAACTGTATTGTAATGTTTTGGATAATGTTTACAAGGTTTTTAAGTTGATGCTTAGCAAATTGTGCTAGAGACGACAAAGGACAGTTTGGGCTGCGAGAGACAAACCACAACAGATTGCACCCTGAAAATTGCATATAGAAATTTGTTTAAAACAGTTAATTCCCTGAAATTAATACACATTTGCACAGATGATTTAACTCATGTAATTATACCAAAACCCAACAACAAATCATTTCTAGATTGCTGACATTTACAACAGATGCAGGTCTGTAAATGTAGTTTCTCAGTACTTTTGAAAGTGTAATTGTATTTCCTGCTGTCTAGGTTGGAGCCAGACTGTATATATAGGACCTGTTTTCCAGTTCAGTCATGCACAAGGTTAAATCTGTAGACATCAACCTTGAATACAAGGGTCCCAGAATATGTCTTTCCTTGACCTACACAAAGGTTGAAATCTGTTAAAATCTAAGGATCTGATGTGGTGAAGGGCAACATTTGAATACCCTCTCTCTCCAGACTCAATGCAAATTCCAGGGTTAACAGGCTGTAAACTGTATTGCCACGACAACTACGATGGTGGCGTCCACTCAGTTTCACATTCCATTCCAAGAATGCCAAACAGACAAGCAGACTTGAGATGAGGATCACAAGATGATCTCAGGAAAAGGGCTAGGGCCTCTGTGTTAAGTCAAACCAAGTGGATCTTGCTGGAGGCACCATTTAGGTCCATTTAGGCCCTATTTCCATCTGGTATTAAGATGCATTTACAGTGATCCGATCATATGTAGTCAGCCGAGACGCATTCCTGTTTCCACCTGGTATTGCATGCATCTTACATGCGTCTCCTGTGACCACTTGTGTTCAGATTTCGAGGGGAGGGTCTGTAATTTCATGATGACATACATCAATCATCATGTTAGTGTGTAACGGCATAATAATAAACCATAAAAAAGTCATAAAAGACGAAGAAAGCATGAAAAAAAAAGACTTCTCTCAGATGCAGCTGAAATTCTATCTAAGCACAAACGTAACATTTTGAGCAGAATTCTACATTATTTTTGTATTAACCTGAGCTTCAGATGTGTGTGCTTGTCATCTGTGTTACTGCATGTTGATATCAAACACAGTGAAGAAGATCCATGAAGGTCTCATGCTTGTGTATGTATTCGCTTTTTTGGATGGTTATTTGCTTTTAAAGCGGCACATAAACGGCAAAGTTTAAACACTTGTTTAAGCACAGCGGTTGATTGATAAGTAAAGGGTGGTGCTTCACTGCTGTCTGGGATGCACTCAGGATGGATTGCATTTTACATCTCAAATGTAATGTGGTCACATGTGTTTTTGACTACGTGGTTTCAGTGATCCAATCCCATAATGGTTTGGACCCCATTTCCACCAGTATTCACCAAAAACACATCTTAATATCAGGTGAAAATGGGGCCAAAGATCCATTACCCTTGCCCAATATATCCTAGGCTCAACCATTAGGGTATATACAGGTAAACTAGGACACTTAAAGGGGTAGTTCACCTCAAAATAAAAATTCTGTCATCATTTACTCACCCTAATGTTGTTCAAGACCAATATGACTTTCTTTCTTCTGTGAAACACAAAACATCAGTGTGAATAGGCAAGAGTGCAATGTGCTTCATACTGTATAACATGTGCAACTGCTCTATATTAATTGGTTAAATTGGACGTCTCATGCTGGCAAAAATCTTGCATTCATGGGAGGTCAGAAAGCGTGAGGTTTGCTATCAGGTGCCACGATTATGTGGAGAGGAATACATCAAAGCATAGCAAACCCCAGCTATCTCTGAACCACAGAAAGTATCAAAGTCTATTTCCCCTTCTGTCTGAAGCACACTGTGCATCTTAAAAAAATTACTGCTCAAAGGCATTTCCAGAATGATACAAACCATTGCAATAGCTGAAATGCTGAAAACCAGAGATATTGACAGTGTAACCAGCCTTGAAACAACCCTAAAATATAAATCTATAAAAATACAGCATGAAACACAAAACAGAAAGGTCCAATGCTTTTGTGACCAAACAGTGCACTTAATTTTGCTTAAGGTTGTGAAGATGGATTTATGCTTACACTCACATTTCATGGTGACTAATGATGGTGCATATTTCTGTTACAGGAAAATTTATCTCGCAAGCAAATAAGTGGCCACATTACTTTGAAGTTGTAAGTCCTACATCATGCCGATGATGGCTGCCGGTCTCCTGTTGCACAGATGACAACTGCTTAGATGTTTCCCTGTTGATAATACACACTTTTTTGCTCTTGACTGTAAGCAAGGATGTGAATTATAGTTAGTATTTTGATGATAATACTTTGCCAAGCACCATTTGAATAAAGGAGTTACATTATGCCATGAAAATCTCTAATATTGGTTGCATATAAATATATAAATAATTCATAGTGCCTACTGGTATTTAACGCTCATTTGTGTGCAGATCTGTAAAATCATGCTGTGTTTGACTTAATATTTTAACATCCCTACAACACTTTTTGTCCCACTCTGTCTTCCATTGTTCGAAAAACAGATAACCCTGCCCTAAAATTACATAATTGGTTGAGCCAGAAGTTGACATGTTGCTCAAAAAAAGCAATGTTTTGAAAGCGCAGCAGAGCTGCAATGTTTACACTCTTCACAGAAGCCAATTTACAAATGGCTTACTTGTAGTTTTCTCTGCACATTAAACTGGGATCGCATTTTAATATTCAGTCTTTGGATGCAGTTTTTTCTCTATATATCTTTACATGCCTTGGTGTGTTAAAGCTTAACTGCATGAAACAAAGATAAAAACTGCTCAGGCATTCTGGTCCTTATTTTCTCTGAAATGAGCAGTCTGGATGCATGACCTGTCTGAACAAATCTCTAAAGGTGATGACAAGTTTGAAAAAGATTCTGGTCCCTCTCATTTCCTGAGCGATCATTCGTATCGCAACCACAGAAACCAGAAACATGGAACGTGACGACAAAAGACAAATGCATTGCTGCCTTTCCTTGGGCCCCTTTCAAAGCCATGGCAAACTGTCCACCCCTCCCCACAGAACGCTGAGTTACTGCCCTGCACTCTCTTAAAGCGCTTTTCCCTAAATGTCGAAGAACAGCTTGCAAAAGCACGGCTCTGCCAGCAATACTCCTCCCTGACACGACTTTTATTGGAAACATCTGGAGGCATCGTTGCAAGATCAAATACCATTCAGATACATGCAGAAAGAGAGCGAGCAAGGAAAAGAATAAATGAGTTCATAACAGAGACTGAGAATTGAAAATAGCATGAGAAAACAAGAGGAGGTGGAAAAGGGGGTATTAACACATGGTCACTTCATTGGTTTTACTTATCACTTTCCGATCAAGAAAAGACCAAGTGTAAATGCCCCTCTAAAAGCATTCAAACTCAGAAGATGGTTCGGCACACATACAAGACCTGAATCATGTGGAGGTGGTTTGAGATGCATACAACACAAATTGCGTAGGGTAAACGTATATTTTCAGAAATAGCAGATCAGATTTATGTGGCCAAGTGTAAATGTAATGTGCATAGCCAATCAGATAGAAATGCAACCGATCAAGATGCATGATGTGACTAAGTGTAAAATAGGCCCAGAGATGCTAGAGAACAAGCAACAAGAGAAAGAAACCGCAGCCCTTCCTTCAACCTCCATAAGAGTGTGGATGATCAAGGTGTCTGCAATGGAAAACACAGCAGCTGTTGAGAAAACAAAAGTCCCATCCCAAGGCTGATAAGACCTTATTAGAGCTGAACTCTTTCGACTCCACAGATGGATTTTATTATAGTCATCTTCACACCATAACTCAGATACTGCTGAACAAATATGAAGACTCTCACAGATTTACTCTCAACAACTGGAAACACTTTAGTGAAGGAGGAAAGAGATGTTGTTTTAGGGTGAGAGAATGAGTTGCGTTGGCAAGAAGAGTAATTAAGCTACACTGTCATGCCTTTCCCACTAGCAGTGTTAATTGTGAAGGAAATGAGGGATGATGGGTAATATCACCCCGCTTCTGACTTCCATTTGTGTGTGTGCGAGGGAGGGTGATTACACAAAGAAAATCAACTCAAATGTCCTATCTTCAACGTTAGTGTATGTGTGATATGGGTCATTCACCCTACACTTTGTGTTCCATTCACCTCAATTTATACACTAACAAGGTAGAGCGGGAACACAAGTATATGCGTAGAAGTTCCATGTTTTGCTAAATGCCAAAATATACGTTTGATGAGCTCTGACTTGCCAAATTTTACAGTGAAATCAGAAAGAGTAGGTTGAGTTTTCTTTAGCTAAAATCGGTCTGTGTTTACTGAAATTTGAAACACTACCCCCCTGTGGCCAAAGTGCTAAGTGTTGTTGGGCATATGGGCACATGTAAGCTCCATTTTCTGAGTGAAATGTCCACAGAGGTGCACCAAAGCGTGTTGTGAAGCTAGTTGTTTTCTGCTATACATGATGTAAAACAGTGAAGAGGAATGCATACTGTATTTTATAAATTGTACCCCCCAACCCATACCCTAAACCTAAACCTAACCATCAGTGGAGATAAAATGTAAAGTTAGGAGGCAAAATCCAACCTCTAAATCGCACTTATCACTGATTATGCAAACGCGATTACTTCTCCCACACTGCTGATGCAAGGTGCTTCCTGTCGCACCACAAGGAATGGTAAGCATGCTTGAGCCGATGCAAAAATGTCTGATGGGAGATGACATGTGGTCATGTTGGACTTGCGCATCTGCATAGCAAAAAGATGTTTGACAAATGTTTGACAAATCTAAATTTCACAGACTGATTGATTCAAAGAGTTGGTGAAGATTTAGAATTTTGAATATTATGTACTGTAGGAGATAATGAGTCAGCCAGTCATTTTCAATTAACCCTGGCAGGGTGATCAGGATCAGTCTTTTATTATCCTAAAAGGGTTATACTCACATAATGATGAGCCGACTGTACATTATCCCACTTATTACATGGATACCAAATAAATAAATAAATGGACATTGATATATTGGAATATTTGACTGTGGAGTGAAATGAGCACAGTACAGGAGATTGGTTGCCTGGGACAACAGTTCAATATATGTATAGCGGTCATTATACTAAAACATTTGACTGCAAAATGCCATTGTGATGAGAAGGAGGGCATGGCCGGGCTGTGATGGAGCACGGCAGGTGCTGAATCAGCTGATCAGCGGGAGAGCGAGATGCCGGTTGGAGAGAGAGAGATGCACGCGGCCGCTTTGCATGTGTGTCTGTTTATGTTTGTCTAAGTTTATTGTTTAAGTTAATTTATGCATTAAAAGATTATGCTGATTGTTCAGCCAGTTCCCGACATCCTCCAAGCCTAAACTTTATCTGTTACAGTCATGATTGACCAAATAAAATCAAGTATTCCAGAGAGCCATGTACAGTAATATTTGTCATTTGCAATATATCATTCATCAAAATCAGAAACCTTAAAGTGTGACATATTCTGTTACACATATTTGTTGCAGGGTTCAAAGTAATATCTCATGCTTAAAGAGATAGTTCACTCACAAATAAAATTATGTCGTAATTTATTCTCCCTCATGTGGTTCGAAACCCCTGTGACTTCAGAATTTCCACAAGCTGAGACGTTGAATTAGCCACGCCCCATCTTTCCAAAATCCTGCACATCAAAGATACCATAGAGACCGACACCGAGCAGAAGACCATCATCCCATGGTTTGTCAAACACAACAGTAGCAAAACTGCACCCTCAACTGACAACTGTTATGAAAAATATAGCATAAAAATGGCATTAAGCCTCAGTATTTCGCTGTAACTAAAATACTATAAGAACGCGCAAAATGATTGACAGGCAGAAAGTGTCAGAGGCCGCAGCCCGCGGACACATTTCTGTTTGCTATTTACAGAGTCTAGAGCTGTCCCAGAGACTGGTGAGATATCTCACAACATTTATTTTATTCATATCTTTTAGGGAGTATGAAATTTTTTTTGTATACCTTTCCATGAAAAAATCACTTACAGCACTATAAAGAGAAATGGTGTGCCAATTTATAGTGCTTTTTTTCTTCTTCTTCTTTTACCCTTTACTTCTGACATGATTTTAGTGTGATAAAATCTCTTATTAACCTTTTTTGTGTAAAGTTATTTCCAATTTTACAACTTCATGATGACGTAACGCAGTCAACCCTCAAGTCCCGTAAAACAGCGATTTAAAAAAATGTACAACTCAATTAATGTAAGTGCTTAAAAGTATATTTCTGCATTTGAACCCCAAAATTGGCCCCATTCACTTTCATTAAGTCACGTTTCCACTATCAGGCCAAATGAGGGCATGCTAGTGCGTGCCAGGGCCAGTTGCGTTCCCACTGTCCCTTCCGGGTCTTCATCATGCTGCCTTGGGACTTCCATGGGAGCCAACGGCCAAGTGTCCGATTACACTTGGGCCAAAGCAGGCCAACTGGGGATTGAGGCAGGGTCAATATCAAAAGCGGAGTTTCACTGAGTCAGGTAAGAGGTTTCAGCACCAAGATACTCATTCCACAATTTTTCTGATCTAGCTACCTGCTTACCTCAACAAAACAACAGAGAATGTAGAATTGTCTGTACCAGTTGGTCAGTAGACAAAATCAGGACTCTTCTGAATATTTGGGCTGATGAAAATGTGCAAGGTCAGATCGACGCCGCTTGCCAAACAAAGACGTGATTAAGTATATTTTTACCGAACTTGCCAAGTTGTGCATCCAACGCACAACGCAACAGGTTCGGGAACAAATAAAAACAATAGCGGACACAGTACAAATCTCTGTTCATTTCAAGGGCTAGCTAGTCTCCACTCCAGAGTCTGAAAGCTCAGCTTGAGTTTCCCTCTTGCTTTTGAAATGGGTGGGGTGTGTGATGTTGGCACCAAGGTGGAGTATTAAGGGTGGGTTTTAGGGCAATGCTGGGGGGCTATTGACCCAATGGTGGCATAGAGATTGATTTTGGACTCGCGGCTTGAGGTCCATGGCGTAGCAATGGAGAATTGAATAGCCATTTAAACTGGGGCATACCGTGCAAACCCCCAAACCTCTGTCCTGGGGGAGACTTTTTTAACATACTGAAGAAAAGTTGTGCTGAGCACATTACATTACATGTGTGTTTTAGCATGAAACCCATGACTAAGAGAGACACTGACAGTCACTGCTGGAAGAGTTTGCAAACAGCGCTGTGTTATGAGAACATGAAGATGTAGGACGAAACACACTGTTCTTGTTTAGAATGTGTGAGAGAGAGAAAGAGAGAGATAGAGATTCCACATCCTGCAAATAAATAATCTGACTCTATCATTTATTGTATGTGAGTATAAGGGTGTTTCTTCAACTATGGGCACTTTTGTGCCTGCTGAACTTTAGAAAATAAACTCTTAAACACTCACTAGTTTATTTAATTTAGCATATAACAGTGTCCAGTGTCTATTTTTGTAATTTCTTTCTGAAAAAATTGTGGACACAGTACAAATCTCTGTTCATTTCGAGGGCTAGCTAGTCTCCTCTCCAGAGTCTGATAGATCAGCTTGAGTTTCCCTCTTGCTTGTGAAATGGGTGGGGTGTGTGATGTTGGCACCAAGGTGGGGTATTAAGGGTGGGTTTTAGGGCAACGCTGGGGGGCTCTTGGCCCAATGGTGGAATAGAGACTGATTTTGGACTCGTGGGTTGAGGTCCGAGGCTATTGGCCCCGGCTGACCTGTTGACTGGCACACTCTGGCCTGATAATTATTGTGTCTCACTGTAACCTCAATTTTTGGTTTTTTTAAAGAAAAGAAGGGATGAGACGAAATCAATTTTTGTTGTAATCAACATTTTGCCACAAATTCTGTTGATTGAGCTTAACTTGCATTGAACCTGGAATATTCCTTTAAGGACAGATAGCCTCATGTAAAAATTTTCTATCCTTGTTTGGCCAAAAAGACACTCAGAAATGTGACTAATATGAGTCCCTAATATTCTGCCTTTTATGTTTCAGAGAAGAAAATCATAAGGGTTTGGAACCACATGAGGGTGAATAAATAATGACACATTTTTATTTTGGGGTGAACTATATCTTTAAAGCCTAGTGTGACCGCACCTTTGAGGTGAGAAAAGTAAAAGAGGGCAGGGGAGAGAGAGTGGGAGAGGGGAATAAATTATTATGCACTGTAACAGCATTGTTTCCACTTAACATTGAGTGGAATGTGCACAGAGGCCTGATAAGCCAGAGGTCTTGTCATGCTGAAAAACAGCTGAGGGCTTTGAACAAACCAGACGTACTGCGTCCCCTTGCTCTCTGACTCTGCCAAAAACAACTCCAGTGAGACGGACATTTCACCGATTGCAAAAATTACATTCACACCAGTTTATGCTTTACTGGGTTTGTGAATTATAGAATTTTACATCTAGTAACCATGACAACAATCATGGCATAGCAATGGAGAATTAAATAACCATTTAAACTGGGGCATACCGTGCAAACCCCCGAACCTCTGTCCTGGGGGAGACTTTTTTAACATACTGAAGAAAATTTGTGCTGAGCACATTACATTACATGTGTGTTTTAGGATGAAACCCATGACTAAGAGAGACACTGACAGTCACTGCTGGAAGAGTTTGCAAACAGCGCTGTGTTATGAGAACATGAAGATGTAGGACGAAACACATTGTTCTTGTTTAGAGAGAGCGAGAGAGAGAGAGAGAGAGAGAGAGAGAGAGAGAGAGAGAGAGAGAGAGAGATTCCACATCCTGCAAATAAATAATCTGACTCTTTCATTTATTGTATGTGAGTATAAGGGTGTTTCTTCAACTATGGGCACTTTTGTGCCTGCTGAACTTTAGAAAATTAAACACTCACTAGTTTATATAAAATAGCATATAACAGTGTCCAGTGTCTATTTTTGTAATTCCTGAACACTTCCACACTGTCATTTATGAATGACTTATGAATTTCACCACAGTGTCATTTCCACCATATTTCAGATTGTTTATTCTGTTATATAGCATTCTGTATTGGAAATTACACTAATGGAGATTACATTTTAAACATTTTGGAATAAAATACCAGACTTTTTTGTCTGGCCAAGGCTAATTTCACTCCAAGAATTTTATGTACCTAAATACACACAATTAAATCATATTTTAAAACTTTTTTGCAAAACATTTTGCAAATGATGCACCATAAAAACACCCATAAATTTGTGTCAAGCTCTGTTTGTACACAGACATAGCCAATGTCCCGATGTGTTTAACATTTATGTAATCTGACAAAGCCCTTACCATCTTCCCATAGGCCTGTGCATGCAGTGAGTCACTGTAGAGATGCGCAGTGTGCTTCTATGAGAGGTGGAATCTCTGTCCAATAAGATAAAACAATGTGGGCTACAGATAGACAGATACAGGACACGTGTGTTGTCTTCAGCCAAAGAACTCGTATCTCACATGGCTGTAAAGGTAACTCTGAGGTCACAGATTATCACTGAATGGCTACATGGTCTTTGAGTGCTTGTTTGGGTACCATGAACCATGGCACACCAATGGACAGTTTTTTGTGTTAGTGGGGGGGGGGGGGGGTGAGAAGCTAAGCATAAACAGTTCAATTTTTTTATTTATTTATTTATTTTTTATTTACTGGTTGAATACTAAGGATTGTTTAAAGTCAACATGAAACACTGATCACAGCCATACCAGCATTATGTACCAGAATGGTGCAGAATGGTGGTTGGAAGGGAAAAGATGAAAAATAAGAGGCATTGGTGGCATCAGCTGAAAAGGAAGAATGTTTCAAAAAGGAAAGTTTATGAAGAAAAAAATTGGAATAACATGCACTGATAAATCATGCGCAATAAGATCAGGGAAACAGTGGTGTGCATAGAAGGGGGGCTGCAGGGGCACCCCTTTCTGGTCGTCCAGAAAAAGGGGAGAATTTTTTACAATAAAAATAAAATAATTAGATACAACTCTAAATAAGCTCACAATAACAGTAAAAATGTGTCATTGTGAGATTTTTTTGTAAATCGCGAAAGCATTAAATAAAATTAGGCGGAGGTGCCTTTAACAGCGTGCGCTACGGCATATCGAGGCGCAAGTGATCCTCCCTATGCTCTACTCACTCCAAAGTGCTGAGCCATTGAAATGGGTACTCTCAAGGGAAGATTGCATTACTGAATGAATGTACCCTTCGCTTACGGTCATGTGGAAGGGCCCTTCGAGAAAAGATTCATTTTCTCACTTTCGTTTGGAATGAGCTTTCGAGGGGTGCCCCCTTCCCACAGCAGTGCCCTTCAAGGGAGAAAAAATGCTATTTGGATTTCGCCTCGGAACATTGAAGTGCCGTTGCCTCAGAAGAGTAACAGGTCAGAAAAAAAGTCCACTCTGTGTATTGTATTCAGTTGGTACCGCATTTACGACATCGCACACAGTGTAGACATCTTTATTAGCCTAATTATAATAAGAGCGGTTCTTTATAGAAAGTAATTCAATACGTCTTTCATATAATAATGTCATCAACTGAAGGAGCTGTCTGATTCAGTCAAAACCATTTTTTGTTAAAACTAAAAAGCCATTAGACTAATCGCTTTCAAAAAATACCATGGTATTACCATTTTTGTTTTGGACAGGTAGGCTACCATGGTAATTATTCAGAACCACGTTATTACTATTTTGACATCATCATTTTACCATGATTTCACCACATTATTGGTGTAAGGTCCTAAATAGTAATGTATGTAAATAGTAAAATAACATAATATTAATATGAAAAGAAATAAAGAGAAAGTACTATAAGAAGTGTCTGTTCTATAAAGAGGCCGATGAGATCAGAGGGAAAGCAGCAGAGATGACAAGATGAAGTGAGGGAGCAAAGATAAGAGAAAGTGAAGAGGAGAGTGACAAGACAAGAAATATATTTGCACTGTGAAGCATTGCGGTGTTACCAGGGTAATACCATATACTGAATGATTACTATATTCATATTTCAAGATATTGTCATGGTACTCCAAGTTGAATTGTACAGGTGGTAATATTAGATAAAACTGTATAAACTACTTTTTTCTTTTTAATGGGGCAAAGAGAACATTTTAGGCTTTGTTTATCTACTGTATTTATAATTACTTTTCAACAAGTCAGAAGATCCAGAAGAACTAAAAAGAGATGCTTGCTGAAACAAGTCTTTCTGAGGTCTAATTAGGTCAGTAATCTTGCTGTTTGTAAGGAAGCCGCTGAAATTATTTTCCCCCTCCTCCATTTAGACACACCTCTTTACTACCTGTGACAGGTTCTTAGCTCTCTTGTAAAGGAGGAAGTGGTAAATGGATAAACAATCCATGTCAGTCTTTATTTCTACACACTTTTCAGTATTTTCATCACTGTTTGCTTTTCAACACAACATGCACACACATAGCTTCATGCATCTCTCTCTCTCCCCTACGGCGGACTGGACTGCTCTTTTTCTGGCCTTTAATTCTTCCCGAACCACTTTTTTTTTTTATGTTCTGGTAATTGGTAGGGATGACCGCATACCACTACCCCTGGTGTGGTTTCGATATGGTGCTCCATGGGATTCATACGACCAGGAAGAGGCAAGAACACATTGGAGAATTCTCCTTGCAACCTGGCAACCCCCATGGCTTGTGACGGTGAAAGGTGGTCTCCACAAGTGACCGGGGTGACTCGATCAGTGGCTCTTAAGTTCACCTCCGGTCTGAGCTATTCTCTCTCCGGAACCACCATTGCCAAATTCACGGGTACCGCCTCTCTCCATGGTTTTAGGAGATTGAGGTGGTAAATCTGACGTGCTCCACCTCTATCCGTTCGTTTAACCTCATAATCGATTTCCCTGACTTGCCGTGTGACCTCAAAGGGCCCTTGCCACTTGGTGAGTAATTTAGAGCTTGATGAAGTTCTTTATCTCCCGGTGCAAATTGAGGGCTTCGTAGCCGAGTACCCCTATTATCCAGCCGGCTTTGATGTTTTTGAGCCTGGAGCAAATTCTCCTGTGTTAATTGCCCCAGTGTATGGAGTTTTGCTCACAGGACAAGAACGTATTGAATTTCGTTTTTGTTGTTTGAAGGCCCCTCCTCCCACTTTTCCTACAAGACGTAGAGCACGCAGCACGGTCAGTGCCCGTACAATAATTTGAATGGGGAGAACCCTGTGGAGGTTTGCAGGACCTATTGTACTGCAAATAATAGGGGCTCGAGCCACTTGTCCCAATTTCGAGCGTCTTCGTGCACAAATTTACAAATTGTATACTTTAGTGTCTGATTAAATCATTCGACCAAGCCGTCTGTTTGGGGTGGTAAAAGCTGGTCCGAATCTATTTAATCCCCAATAATTCATACAGTTCACGTAGTGTATGTGACATAAACTTTGTGCCCTGTTCAGTGAGGATTTCTTTCGGAATCCCCACTCGGGAGATTATTCTGAAGAGTGTCTCCGCAACATTACGTGCTGAGATATTGCGCAGAGGTACTGCTTCCGGATATCATGTTGCATAGTCCACCAGAACCAACACAAAGTGATGCCCACGTGCCGTCCACTCTAATGGCCCAATGAGGTCCATGCCAGTTCTTTTGAAGGGGACTTTGATCAATGGGAGGGGGCACAAGGGTGCTTTTGGGGTGGCTGCGGGATTAACCAACTGACCTTTATGGCATGCCGCACACAATCTGCGAACATTCTGGCCAATAGAAATGGACCATCAGGCGATCTAGTGTTTTTTCTTGCCCTAAGTGACCTGCCATTGGATTATAATGAGGTACTAACAATTGGGTTGTATCCTCCTTTGTCTGAGCATCCTGCGTCACTCAATACAACCGATCCTTATTAATTAAAAAATATGGATATGCGAGTGCAATTTCTGGCTGGAGGTGTTGACCATCAATCACTTTTTATTGATCAAAGGTGTGCCTAAGAGTCTCATCCCGTTTCTGCTCCAGAGGGAAATCCCCAGCAGGGAATCCTCTAAGGGCTGGCGAAGCAGAGACTTCCCCCTGGTTTTCCCAGGTTTCCCGCAGCTCCAGCACACCGGCCCAGTCTTCATGACTACACCGGCGACAGCGGATTCACCAGCCTGTGGGGGAGAGTGGAGGGGGTTAGGGTTGAATGGCCCACGGGACCAGGGAACCCATTTGTGGGGAACAGGGACAGGATGAGGGGAAGGAGAGGGGGAGGGAGGATAGAGACAGGGAAAGAGAGAGAGTGAGAGAAGAAGGGGGCTTGCCGGCCCCCAAATACACTGCCATATGGTCCTCAGCCAGCTGGACCGCCCCATCCAGCGATGCCGGTAGGTGGCACTGGACCCACTCCACTGTCCCTTTCAGTAGTAGGGCGATGAACTGTTCCAGTACCATCAGATTGAGTTCCTCCTCAGTGCCATGATCTTCAGCCAACAGCCACCATCAGCAGGTGTCACGGAGCTGTCGAGCGAATGCGAACGGGCGACCAAGCTCGTCGAGCTTCAATGAGCAGAAGTGTTGGCATTGTTGCTTTGGGCTACGGCCGACCCATTGCAAGATGGCTTCCTTCAGATCTTCATACACCAGGAGGTTGGACACAGATAGTTGGTGGGCCACGAGTTGGGCTTCCCCAGACAACAGCGCCACGAGGCGGGCCGCCCACTGAGCACTGGGCCAGTTCCATGCTCCAGCCATACAAAGAGCTCAAGGAATGCCTCAGGGTTGTCTTGAGGTCCCATCTTCATCAGCGTGATGTGCAGTATGACCGAAGGTGGGTCCGGGGTTGCGGCTGAAGACCCCTCCTGGTGTACCAAGCTCTGGAGCAAATGCCGGTCCTCCGCTTAAGGCTGGAAGAGTGCCTGGAACTGCTGCTCCTGTTCCAAACACAGCTCAAGCAGAGACTGATGTTGGGATTGGTGGATGCTGGCGAGGGTCTTGAATAAATCAGCCAACGGTGAGGCATTTTCTTCCTCCTAATCCCGGGTTTCGGTACCACTGTGATAGGTTCTTAGCTCTCTTGTAAAGAAGGAAGCGGGAGCTGGATAAACAATCCACTTGAGTTTTTATTTCTACACACTTTTCAGTATTTTCATCACTGTTTGCTTTTCAGCACAACATGCACACACACAGCTTTTTGCGTCTCTCCCCTCCGGCGGACTGGACTGATCTTTTATATCCCTCTCAGCTCTCACTGCAAACACAAACAGCTGTTAGAGATAATTTCCCACAGGTGTCAATCCTTACCGTTCTTTCTCTCACGGCTTCGCTCTCCACAAACATCGCACAGCCACGGCCCATCATTTATTTATTTTTTTATTTTCTCCCCTTTTCTCCCCAATTTGGAATGCCCAATTCCCAATGCACTCTAAGTCCTCATAGTGGCGTAGTAACTTGCCTCAATCTGGGTGGCAGAGGACTAATCTCAGTTGCCTCTGGGTCTGAGACCGTCAATCCGCGTATCTTATCATGTGGCTTGTTGAGTGCATTGCCCCGATGTAGCGCATGTGGGGGCCCACGCTATTCTCCGCGGCATCCATTCATAACTCACCACGCACCCCACTGAGAGTGAGAACATTATGGTGACCATGAGGAGCTAACTCCATGTGACTCTACCCTCCCTAGCAACCGGGCCAATTTGGTTGCTTAAAAGACCTGGCTGGAGTCACTCAGCACACCCTGGATTCAAACTAGAGACTCCAGGGATGGTAGTCAGCGTCAGTACTCACTGAGCTACCCAGGCCCCCCCATACTCCATCATTACACTACTGACTCCATTATTTGCACAGTGCTGTCCAAATCTGTCAGCTTGTGTGATGTCTCAGGGAACAAACCTATTTCATTATTTATTTTCATATTCACAATTTGGTGTTTATTTACTCATTTGTTAGTGTGGCAGTGGGGGCGTGGTCAAGCATCTCTCCGGAGAGAGAGAAAGCGGTAAGGGCACTTACACCTGAGTTAAATTATGTCTAACACCTGTCTCTAATTTCAGCGAGCACGGGGAGAGCGGCATAAATAGAGCCACACCGCAGGTATACGAGAGAGAGCCTGGGCACCAGAGACCCGAGTGTGAAGCGAAGAGTTCATTATTGCAATGTTGAGAGTTTATTTTGTGAAGTGGTTTGTATAGTTTTAGACTAGCTTAGTGAACAAAATAAAAGCTCTGAGAGTGTATACCTGCTGCAGAGAGGAAAATAAAAATCCTTACCTGAACCAGGAAATATGCTTCTCGCCTCCTACTTCCACTGAGAAGTGTTACAGTTAGTCTATTAATTATTTTCTGATCTACTTTCTTTCTCTTCATATTCTACATATTTAATGGTTGGACTCCACTCAGTTCCTAATGATGTTCTAAAACTTCATCATGTCGTCTCATGTGGAAATTGTTTGATTATCTGCTGTGTGTTAGACTGTGTTTTCAGTCTATAAACATATGTTGCAACAAAGAAACAGCAGATGAGGACATCGCATTGATTTTGAGCAACTCTGACCAGCCAAATGGAAAACAGATCCTCTTTAAGAAATAAACATTAAAAAAACACACACACGATTCTAAATGATAAAAGCTAAATCTGTCATTTTTGCTGATGTTTGTGGAGTATGATGTATTGTTAAACTACAAAGCTTTACATTAAAAAAATAAAATAAAAAATAAAAACGTTTATGCTTTTTGTTGCACGCATAAAATTAAACTGAAACTGTCAGTCCTTAAGATTCTTCTAAACATCTCCTTTTGTGTTCCATGGAAGAAAGAAATTCATACAGGTTTGGAACGACATGAAGGTAAGTAAATGACAACTGCTGAACCAGTCTTGATCTAAACCGTCATCCAGGACATTTGATGTATATTAATAACTGGTCAGTGTGAAAGAAACTTTTAAACAGACATTTAAACCATGTGTGTACAATCTTCTCCAATATTGTCAGGTCTTTCCCTCTGCTCAAATTCGTGTTTATAGGTAGACTTGTCAAACTGGGTTGCCTGAAGCTCCTCATCTAAGACATGACCTGCCTTCAGCCTCAGGGCTTAACGTTTGTAAGGCTGTGCTGCCAGGGGTCATGACCTCCCACGCTCTTATTATGATAATCACATTGATGAGCCAAAGATGGGCTTGTAAATTATTTGTGAGCAAAAAAAATGTTTTTGTTCAGGTGTGCAGTATTTTAAGATGAATGCCTTTGAGATCATCGAGATTATTTCTCATAGCCCATGTTCTGGTGTTGCATTTCACTATAGATTTGTGGTTTCTCATTAAAAAATTTACTGTGGCAGTACCATGGGATAATATTGATATCAGATGGTACTTTGGTATATACCATGGTACTGAATGACTACTGTACTAATGTACCATGGTATATCCATGGTACTCCAAGGTACTACAAGTGATACAGTGGGGCTCAAAAGTAAAAAAAAAAAAAAAAAAAAAAAAAAAAAAAAAAAAGGGATTCAAAATTCATGTAAATTCAATTCAACATTTCATTCAAATGGTTAAGCTGTTAATATAATTTGTAAAAAAGTATATCAAATCAGAAAAATTAAAGCATTTTCATAAGGAACTCAGACTTTTAAACACCACTGTACCATGTTATTACCATTGTACCATGTCCAAAACCATGGCGACACACACATTACTGTGACCCCAACTTCATTCTTTAGTGTCATGTACACCATGTCAGAAAAAGAGTTAGTCTCTTCTCCTCTCTTTCATTCAAGGCCATCTATGGTTCCAATGGGACACTACTTTCTGTTGGACAGTCCAGCCTTTGGTTTTATAGTCATTGCAAAGTGCTCATATAAAGCACAAGCTGAGAGGAATGGGGAGTGACTGTCTCTGCTCTGCCACACTTACATCAAACACACTCTGCTTTGCTGAAGAGCTTCAGTGCTCTGAGAAAACACTAAATAAAGTGCAAGCTGATGTTGTTGCACGTAAATCAGAGACAGAGCCTTGCAAAGACAAGACAGGTCAGACCCTCTTTTATTTGTCCGTGAAAGATTTATGCAGATAAACAGAGGGACAAAGATGTTTAAATCTGTATGGTCCTTGTTCAGTTGAAAAATATATCTAGATGATTGACTTGAGAGGCTAGCATCACTATTACTTAACGTTAGAATTAGTATTAAAATTTGGCATGTAAACCACCTTGCACCATATGTGCTATGGACATGAATGATACCTCAAATCATACAGCTTGTTGAAGAGAGGTTAAGTTTTTATAGGACTTACAAATTTCACCTCCTGGACAATAAACTTTAAATGAACACAGAAGTGTTACACAATTCATAACGGATGCTTGTTTTCATTTTCAGGCATATGTTCTTAGGGATAATGTGTGATATTTAGAGTATTACATTTTTATAAAGTTGTCAAAAAAAAAAAAAAAACATGTGGTTCCATAGTGTACATACTTTACAGCAGTGATTTCCAATATTTTTTAAACTAAGACACCCCAACCACTGAAAATTAAATAATTTAACAAATATGCGATTGAAAACACCTTTATATTAAAGTTAAACATTAAAACAATGAGCCTTCAAGTGTTTCTCCTAAACATTGCTTCAAGTTTTTAAAGTAATAATTCAAGAGCTAGTATTAAATAGAGTAAAAAAAAAAATAGAAAACAGATTAAACAGTGATTTAAGTTTTCAGTAACAGCAGCAATTAAAAATATTGTGATATAAAACATTAAAAAGTAATCTAATAAAAAATAATACAACTTAAATAATTTGCAGAATCTTTACTGTGTGATTATTAGATATACATTAATACAGATTCGATACAACCAGAGTTTGACTGAAAAACAAAACTGTCATTTAAATTTATTGGGCATCCAGCCAAGAACAGTGGGTGCTTTTCTCTTTTTCTTGTCAATATAGTTGTTTGATTAATATTAAGGTCTACATGTACCCCTCTATGTATGGGTGGGCTTTAGGGAAAGGGCCAATCAGGTAGTGGGGAGTCAGAATCTGTCAGGGAGTCAAATTTTGGCACAACACCGGTACTTTTTGACAGTGCCTCTCATGTCAAAGTTTAAGTAGTGGGTGAAAGACATAAAGCTATGAACCGAGGTTCATGATGTTGATATGATTAACTACTTAGTTGTTATCACAGCCAACAACTGCACCAATTCAGCCTGAACTCATTTTTACTTCAGCTAATACTTCAAATGGTTGTTGTTCTCCATCTGAAATGCTCGTATTGGTAACTTCTTACAGAGACTGTAAACAGAAAACAGTCCAAAGGCAATTAGAATAATGCCCAGTGGTTAGTCAGGAAAACTGTGGATGGACAATAAAGAACAATACTTGTTTAATACTGTTCAAACTTTGTAAAAAAAAAAAAAGAAAAGAAAAAGAAAAAGAAAAAAGCAGATCATCACAGGTCTACAGTTTCCTTTATTTTCTAAGTGTGCCAAAGCCTCGCCTTATTCTGCAGCTCAAACCTTTATGCCTTCAAACTTTCAGTCCATTAATGTAAGATCACCATTTTATCACTGTCTTCTCCTTAACAAGCAGAAAGTCACAGTGAGTCATGGAGAGTATGAATCTGTGTTTGTGTAGTCTTGGCAAGGCCCCCCACACTCCCAATCATCACTGTTCCAAGAATAAAACAGCAAAAAGCAAACAGAGTTAAATTCATTCTTCACTTGTATATGATTCAAAGAGCAGCTGTTCATAAATACGTCTGCATTCTCTAGGGCTTTGGAGGAAGGGAGGGCTTTTTTGCTGCAAACTCAGTTACTGTTATGTTAGATTTGATTCCTCCTCCATCTATAGGGGTTTGTGAGTGTTATATTGCTGGAAAAATGTGTGTGTTTAATCTATGTATCCTTTTCCAAAGTCCCTGCAAGACTGCTAAATGCAGAAAGAGTCTTTGAAGACTGTATGGAATGAGCAGCCAAATGCATGTCTTACAAACACAAGCACACTTTACCCATTAATCAACCTGATAGTCTTAATCTAAGTGTTGCTTGAGAAAACAAAGGGAGAGACTGCTTAACCCCTTCAAGCAGAGGCAGGTTGTGTCAGAAAACAGACTTAATCCTTGGTCCTAAAGACATGACCAGTTTACAGGATCCATAAATTCATTCACTACATGGCCAAAAGTATGTGGATATGCCTTTTTAAATAACTAGTTTGTTTTGGCCCCTTAATTCCAGCGAAGACAAATCTTAATGCTATGGCATACAATAACATTCTAGACTATAGAATTTTGGCAGGCCAACTCCATATTAATGGAAATGGTCTAGAATTAAATGCTTAAAAATTACATATGGATGTGGTGTTTGGGTGTCCACATACTTAAGGCCATATAGTGTACAATAGCATCCATTCATTTGTCCATCAATCCATCTGTCCTTCCATCCATCCATCATAGTGCCTCACCTAAATCCATTGGTAACTCACACACACACCATTGGTGTTGCTGTCTATCATGTTGAAAAAACATCCTGGTCCCTGATGGAGTGAACGAGACGTTGTGTCGATGTAGTGACATTAGGAGTCACACTTGGGAGCCCCAAACACCTCTGATCTTTGAAAAAAGGCCAATGGGAATTGGCGAGTGGAATTTGCATGCCACTCCACCGGACATACGGGTATAAAAGGAGCTGGTATGCAACCACTCATTCAGGTTTTGTGCTGAGGAGCCAAGACAAAGTCCCGGTCATTTCAGCGGGTAGTTCAGTATTGTGGCAGGAGGGACACAACATCTCATTCCCTACATCAGGGAACGGAGGTTACGAAAATAACCAGGACGTTCCCTATCTGTCACTCACTCAACGTTGTGTCGATGTAGTGACACTAGGGGTCCCAATACGAAATGCCACAATAAGCTGAACTGTGTTACGCGGACTGGCGGTGCGAGACGGACAGACCGCTGTGTGCTTCATAGCCAGCGCACCAGGCCATCACATAACCTCCCCCAACGCTCTTATGAGCGTCAAACGGTCCTTCGTGAACAAGTCGACTGCCCAAAAAATAGGGACAGGCTAGCCCAGTCATGGCCTCTTTTCCTCTCTTTTCTCCCCAAAAAGAGTGGAATTTGTTTACCGACTGGGGCCATAAGTGTCTACATCGGGGGGGTGTCCCTCCCAAGGGGAAGACACCACACGCACCGGACACAGCAACGCCATGGCTGGGTCTGCCTCCTCCTGGGGCAGTGCTTGCAGGTTCACCACCTGATCCCTAAATGGAATCATGGGAACCTTGGGCACATAGCCCGGTTGGGGCCTCAGGATCACGTGAGAGTAGCCCAGACCGAACTCCAGGCATGTTTCGCTGACAGAGAACGCCTGCAGTTCCCCTACCCTCTTGATGGAAGTGAGCGCAGTCAGGAGGGCAGTCTTCAGAGAGAGTGCCTTTAGCTCGGCTGACTCCAACGGCTCGAAGGGAGCTCCCCGTAGTCCCCAAAGGACTACAGAGAGATCCCATGAGGGAATGAGGCACGGTCTGGGGGGGTTCAACAGCCACCCCTCCAACCGATCCGATCCAATTACACATCTCTGGGGGTCTTCGCATCGGGAAGAACACCACTTAGCAAACAGATGGCACTTCAAGGCATACAGGCGCCTCGTAGAGGGAGCCCTAGCCTGAGTGATTGTGTTTACCACCACGGGTGGCAGGCCACTTAGGTCTTCCAAGTCCCATCCAGGGGCCAGACATAGAGGTTCCAGAGGTATGGTCGCGGGTGCCAGATGGTGCCCCGTCCCTGAGAAAGAAGGTCCATCCTAGGGGAATTCGCCAGGGGGGGGGCTGTCACAAGGACCGTGAGGTCCGAGAACCACATCTGGGTGGGCCAGTAGGGTGCTACCAGGATGACCTGCTTCTCGTCCTCCCTGACCTTGCACAGGGTCTGTGCAAGTAGGCTCACTGGGGGAAACACATATTTGCGTAGTCCTGGGGGCCAGCTGTGTGCCAGAGCATCTATACCGAGGGGTGCCTTGGTCAGGGCGTACCAAAGCGGGCAGTGGGAGGATTCCCGGGAAGCAAACAGGTCTACCTGTGCTCGACCGAATCGACTCCAAATCAGTTGGACCACCTGGGGTGGAGTCTCCACTCTCCCCTGAGCGTAACCTGTCATGACTGCGCGTCCGCTGCGGTGTTGTGGTTTCCAGAGATGTGAGTGGCTCGCAGCGACTTGAGGTGCTGCTGACTCCAGAGGAGGAGACGGCAGGCGAGTTGTGACATGCAATGGGAGCGTAAGCCGCCTTGGCGGTTGATGTATGCCACCATTGCCGTGTTGTCTGTCCGAAATTGATGTGCCAACATAGCCGTGGGCCTGTCCAGGAGCCGGCAGCTGTGTGCCCGTTGCATACGGTGTCCCAGCCCATCTTGGACGCTTCCGTCGTAACCATGACGCACCTGGAGACCTGCTCTAGGGGAACCCCTGCCAGTAGAAATGCTAGGTCGTTCCAAGGGCTGAAGATGTGGCAAATCTGTGACAGATCGGCGTGACTACCACGCGATGTGTCCTGCGGCACCATGCCCATCTCGGGACTCGAGTCTGAAGCCAGTGCTGAAATGGTCTCATATGCATCAACCTGAGCGGTGTGGCCTCCACTGAGGATGCCATATGCCCCAGGAGCCTCTGAAAGAGTTTCTGTGGAACCGCTGTATTCCACCTGAACGCCTTCAGACAGTTCAGCACTGACTGTGCGTGCTCGTTCATGAGGCGTGCCATCATCGAGACTTAGTCCAACTCCAAGCCGAGAAAAGGGATGCTCTGAGAGCTTGCTCTTTTCCCAGTTGACCTAAAGCCCCAGCCGGCTAAGATGCCTTAGCACCAGATACCTGTGTGCGCAAAGTAACTCTCGAGAGTGAGCTAGGATCAGCCAGTCATCGAGGTAGTTGAGTATGCGAACACCCACTTCCCTTAGCGGGACAAGGGCTGCCTCTGTGACCGTCATGAAGACGCGAGGGGACAAGGACAGGCCGAAGGGGAGGACCTTGTACTGGTACGCCTGGCCCTCGAAAGCAAACTGCAGGAAGGTGTAAAACCGAGACGTGGAAACGTCGTTCAGGTCTACTGCCGCGAACCAATCTTGATGCCGGACGCTCGCTAGAATGCATTTTTGCATCAGCATTTTGAACGGGAGTCTGTGCAAAGTCCGGTTCAGTACTCGAAGGTCCAAGATTGGCCGCAACCCACCGCCTTTCTTCGGTACGATGAAGTAGGGGCTGTAAAACCCCTTCTTCAACTCAGCCGGAGGGAAAGGCTCTATCGCACCCTTCCATAGAAGGGTAGCGATTTCTGCGTGCAAGGTAGCGGCGTTCTCGCCCTTCACCAAAGTGAAGCGGACGCCGCTGAACCTGGGCAGACGCCTGGCGAACAGAAGTCAGACGGTCCAGATCAGCCATCGCGACGGGTTGGAAAGTGCGAGCCACGCGTCCAAGCTCCGGGTGAGGGGGACCAAGGGGACAATCTCGTCGGACGTACCGGTGGGTGGGGCCTCATGGAGGGGCGGAGCCTGGGGCGCCACATCGAGGAGGCTTGAGCCCCATGGCCGTGCTGAATCGAGGGACATCGAAGCACTTACCTGGCTCCTGATACCCACCATAGGATCGGTCGGGGAGGGGGGAGGAAGTATATCGTCCCCGCAGTCCGTCAGAACCATCCCGGTGTGGGCATGCTTGTGCCACAGCTGGGCATGCAGGGGCGGGGGGGCCGCCACTGGAGCGCCAAACCTGCCGAAATGGAATGGTGGATGGTGGTCGTGATGATGGCCGTTCGCACCGGATATGTGACCCAGGGAACAAGAAAACGGCTCTTTTGTTGAACTTTTGGGTACTGCAGCCTCTTGGACAAGCAGCGAAATTAAATGAAAACGAAACAAAATATTCTCCTCCTGGCCCTCCACCGGGGGATGGAGTGGTCTGTTCACCAGCTCCAGAGTAGCGGGTCTCCTCATCCCTGGGTCACCCGTCTCAGGGGCACTTTGAAGCCTTTCTCAGGTTCTTGGTGGCCGGCCATGAGACGGGTGGCGTCTGCTTCCTGCGGTGGGCTCCACGCCGGGGCCGGGCCGTGGGGGCGGGCTGCAGCGGAGCCGGTGGTGTTGCTGCAGGAGGATGCCCTTGGTGACGAGCAGACAGGGTGCGGGGTCTTGAGCTGCACCGGGGCAGGATATGTTGAATGGCCTCCTTCTGCTGCTTCACCACTGAGAACTGCTGGGCAAAGTCCTTGACGGTGTCACCGAACAGGCCAACCTGGGAGATGGGGGCGTCAAGGAACCGTGCCTTGTCAGCCTCTTTCATCTAGACCAGGTTGAGCCAGAGGTGGCATTCCTGGACCACCAGTGTGGACATCGCCCGCCCGGAGAGCGAGGTCAGTCGCTGAGCGCAGTTCCTGCATCAATCCTGGGTCGGAACTACCCTCGTGCAGTTCTTTCAGTGCCTTGGCTTGGTGTACCTGCAGGAGAGCCATGGCATGCAGGGCGGAGGTGGCTTGTCCAGCGGTGCCATAGGCCTTAGCCGTCAGAGACGACGTGAACCAACAGGCCCTGGACGGGAGCTTCAGGTGCCCATGCCAGGTGGTGGCGCTTTGCGGGCACAAGTGCACCGCGAGCGCCTTATCAACCTGGGGGATCCCCGAATAGCCCCTGGTTGCCCCACCATCGAGGGTAGTGAGGGCGGGGGAGCTGAGAGACCGAGATCGGTCTCATCCAAGAGCCTGACCGGGGCAAGCGAGCGTGCTGAGGAATGGGAAGTCCATGGGGGGATACCCGGTGGAGGTGCTCCCACTGAGGTCCCCAAATCGCCCCCAGTGCTAACCGCCACGGCCTCATACCCGTAGGTAGGACTGAGGCGGGGAGCCGCAACTGCAACATTGCATTGGTCATGTTCTCGCAATGAGGACAAGACCCATCCACAAATGATGTCTCCACATGGGCAGCGCTCAGACACGTAAGACCACGCAACCAGGAATAACACACAAACGGAAAGGCATCTTTAAAAAGACATTCCATGTGTGCCGCTCTTTTAGTGAAGAAAATATACCCTTTTAGAATATACTCTTTTTGTTGTTTGTTTGTTTCTGCCGAAGTGCCCAGGGGCGTTCTCTGCACTGCACCAGTGCAGAGGGGGACAAGCCGCTGAAATGCGCCGTAAGAATCCAGCAGAGGAGGTGAATGAAAATCGTGGAGAATTCAGCTCAATGAATAGAACCGCTTGGCTCCGATGAGAAAATCTGAATGAGTGCTATGTCCGGGGGAGTGGCATGCAAATTCCACTCGCCAATTCCCATTGGCCTTTTTTCAAAGATCAGAGGTGTTTGGGGCTCCCAAGAGTGACCCCTAGTGTCACTATATCGACACAACGTCGAGTGAGTGACAGACAGGTAACTTGTTTCTCTACAGATTCCTTGTTCCTCTTGGATGAGTTGACTCATCTCCAGTAATCCAGCTCTAATAAAGACAGGACAATTATGTTCATTAATGCAGAGAGTTTTATTCTTCCTAAATTGTCTGTTAGACCAATACTAATGCATCATTGATAATTGTATCAATGATGTCTGTACACTCATAAACATTCTGTAACATGGATATTATTTATTTCTTTTACAGTTAAATGTATGCACACTAATAATATAGTTTCAAAAGGCCTCTTTGTTAAAGAGACCAACATCTTTTCTGATAGAAGTATGGAAATAGCTGAAATGTGAAAATCTTCTCACCCCAATGGCTTTGGCAAAATCTGTGGTCATGGTTAACAGTGTTGGTGATTTGAAATCCATATCCAAAACAACTTGTGGCATCAATGCAACAGAATCCTTAAAGAGAAGAAGGGTGAAGAAATGCAATTAATTACAGCAATTAAAACATTGTTCTGAATGTCTTCAACATAAACGCATCGCAACAAACATGCCTAAAGGTGAAGGCCCCAGTCTTTGTTCATAAATAACTTCTCCACTAGGAATGCTGTGCATGAATCATTTCAGGGGCAAAGAAAGATCAGAGTGCTACTTGAAAAATGTGATGTTGTAAAGCACAGACGTACAGATCTTGACAGGAGTGGGCTGCACCACAAGTGTCTGCCAAGGGACTTACTGTAAAGTGCCTGCACACACGCACATACAGTCACAAAAAGTTCACTATGTGAATATGAGAAACCCCCTTCAAAATCTGAATGATGTACCGGTATATGAAAATCGCATGTCTAATCTACTTGCATGCTTATTTAAAAGTGACAAGTTACAAAGGAGAGAATATTTAGACTAACGAAACACTTTGGTTTGGATAAGAATAAGTTCAAGAGAAACATCGTGCAGGGCCTGTGTAGCTCAGCGAGTAAAGACGCTGACTACCACCGCTGGAGTCGCGAGTTCATATCTTCCAGGTCGCGAGTTCGAATCAGCCAGGTCTCCTAAGCAACCAAATTGGCCCGGTTGCTAGGGAGGGTAGAGTCACATGGGGTCACTATAATGTGGTTCGCTCTTGGTGGGGCGTGTGGTGAGTTGTGCATGGTGCTGCAGAGAATAGTGTGAAGCCTCCACATGCGCTATGTCTCCATGGTAACGCGCTCAACAAGCCACATGATAAGATGCATGGATTGACGGTCTCAGACGCGGAGGTAACTGAGATTCGTCCTCTGCCACCCGGATTGAGGTGAGTCACTACACCACCACGAGGAATTAGAGCGCACTGGGAATTGGGCATTCCAAATAGGGGAGGAAAAGGGGAGGAAAAAAAAGAAGAGAAACACCCTAACCAAACTAGAATGATCAAGTGCCCACACTTGCACAGAAAGAAAAAGAGAGAGGTGTCAGTTAAGCCTATTTTGCCCTCCTTGAGCACTGAATTAGTATTTAATATTCAGTAACTTCAGAATCCTGTGGTATTTGGTTAGCCTGCAGATAGTTATTAGTGGGCACGTGTCCTCTATACTGGGGGTCTGACCTAACTCCAGCTGTAAATCAATACAGTGACTGAGAGAGAGGTTCAATACTGCCTCATCATGGTGGTTTCAAGTTCATATTGATCTGTAGCCACCCAGATGCTCTGTGGTGAGAGTTTAAGCCCCATGTCATCTCTTATAACAAACTTGCCACAAGACTAACTGCCCTACCCGTGTTAGGTCGTCCAAAATTAGTATGGAAAATCAGACAGGCATTGTGCAGTAACAAGGAACTTTCCCAGGGCTGCCTCACCATTAAATTACACATTTTCCTTGATACAATAGAATACCAAAGTTGACCTGAAAATAACAAAGCCCATTTAACAAGACACACATTCCTTGTATACAAGAAATAATACTGAATTAAAATGTAAATAATGGGACAATAAATGCTGGTTTAATCCTTTAAATTTCAATTGTACATTAAGCTGCCCATAGAATAACGTGGCAATATTTGGGCATACAACAGATTTGCATTCACCCTGCATCACGGGCACTCCTTATTTAGAGCAGTTGAGTCCTGGCACAGATAGGTCCAAAGACCCTTCCATGATTAATCAAGCAAATGAGGTTAATTGCACCCATTGTTTAGTGACGCTGTGGTCCTGTTATTGTATTGTTGTTGAGCTTAATAATAATGTCCCCCTTATTTGACATGTTGATCCCACAACAGGATAAAAACTAATTCAACCCCCATCCCTCCCAAGACACTTATACACACAGAGGTACCACTGTGAATGGTCCTTTTGGAACAACACATAAACACACAGTTAGTGGTGCCACACTGGTAAGGTCAGGTTGACAGCAACACTCTTTGTGAATCAATGATTTGTTAGTAATAGCTGTAGTGTCTTTATATAAGCCTGAGGCTTACATTATCCATGAACCAAAGTGTAACCAAATTACCAGGGCTTGGGAGTGGGTGAGAGGGGGTTACCTGGGTCTTCTCTGGGGCTGCGCCTAAATATGGAGGACAGCAGAACAATGTTTGTAAATGTGATAATGGTGCAAATGTTTAGGCCAGTTTAGTCAGTTGTGTAGATTATTTATTAGCTAAATTCAGAGTAAATAGATTATTACATAGAAAAATAGCTAATAAAGAAATAAATGATAATTTATTATTAACTAATTATTTATTAGTTTTAAGATAAAAAATTTAAATAAATCACTTTACAAATGGGAATTTTTTTTTAAATGTTTAAACATTTTTAAACATAAATTCCTGTTTAAATATGTTAAATGCAACATCAAAATAAAACATTAGAAAATAAATTTTAAATGTATTTTAAAAAATGCATTTGTGAATTGCTTTTCATAATCCATACTAAAGAAATAATACACATTCTTCATATTTAGTTGTCAATCTTTGTCTTATACAGGGATGCAAACTCTTGAGAGGTGAAAGAGGTGAGAAAATCAAAGCAGGTGTTCCAGCTGTATATTTTCAGTTGATTTGTTTTGTTATATTTAAAGCTTTTTGTTGTATTTAAAGATTTGGTAACACTTTTAGGGATCAGAAATTAGACAGTAATTAATGACTAATAATTTGACTTGTTAAGGACTAGTCATGGACTTGTTTAGAATTATAAGGTATTAATTAAGCCTTCGTTCGCTGATTTCTTACCCTTGACTAATAGCCTCTTTACATTTCTTTTTTCTTAACAATTAACTTATTAGGTAAAAACATTAGATACCAGTAGCTAATAAGGTGTAAAATAAATCCTTTATAGGTTCTCAATACACTTTGTGAATGTGCAGCTTAAATAAATATAGAAGGCAGAGACTTTTGTTGCTTAGTGTAAATAGCTACAAAAAGCATCTTCTTTGCACAAAGTGCAAATAACCCCTAATTAAATACTACCATACAGTATAGTGGCATCAACATGTTTATTGTGTTTATTTGGAGTCCCACAGACATTTTACACCAACTCCTAACCCTAAACCTAACCCTAACCTTCCCTGCTTTGTTGAAATACTATATGCATTATACATGTATTTTATAAGGCGCATATTCACAGTACTATGAACCTATAAAGGATGTCATTTGCATCATACTAGCTACTGATATGTTTTGTTTTAGCTAATAAATTAATTGTATGACAAAAGCAAATGTAAAGGGGCTATGAAGCAAGAATAAGAAATCAGTCAATAAAGGCTTAATAAATACTTTATAATGCCAAACAAGTCCATAGCTCGTGTAATTATTAAATGTAATTATTAGTTATGAATTACAACTGTATTAATTTCTGATCCATAAAATAAAGTGTTATTAAAGCTTTTTTTTTTCTTTTAAGTTCAAAGTAACCCTTTTTAAGGTAAATGTAGAAAATTTGACCCAAAACTTGGGAAAATTACCTTCAGAAAACGTGACTAGCTGATAGGTAAATAGTTTGCATCCCTGCTTATAGTAGCTGAATCCAATGCTTTTCTATGCACTCTCAAATCTCAAGAAAATAAATTCATTTGAATGTGAACTTACAGCTCGTTACTACATATAGATGCTTTTGTCCTTATTGCTCGCCTTATAACAACTGTGTATTTTGTTTTATTTTTTATTTTATTTGTATTTATTTTTTTATGGTTTATTTAGGAAAACAACACTCTCAATTCCTATTAGAAGTTACTCATGGTGAAAAATGATTCTATGCACCACATCAAGAGTTCCATGTGATTATCACACCAACATATTTTGCTATTTACTAAAGTTTACTTAACGTAGACAAAGCAACCAAATTTCCAATATGTGAAATGTGATTAAAGTCTTAAATGCAATTACTCTAAATACTTTAAACAGAAGAATTGACGATGTAGGCTTGTGATATTGTGGTCCCTGTGGTCACACATTTGGTTACTTTGGCCATGATTTGGCCACTGAGCAGGCAAAATTGAGGCTAATAGATGATGTATGTTGGTGTGTCAGATGGAAAGGCGTCCTGTTGGAAATGTTCATCCATCATGGTGCCCAGCCATCCATTTAGCCTCTCACACTACACAAACCAAACAGCCTAATCCAATTGCTTGACATAGCGGGACAAGTTTAGTGGGTTGACTGTTCTTAAGGAGGAATTGTGGGTATCTTCAACTTAATACAGTGCTTTCCTTGCAACAGGGTTATATAACACTAAAGGCATAGTTCAGAATTTAGGACAGAGAGTCACAAAATTTTACCCTTACCACAATGTCTTACAACTGTCTCATTTCCCAAGTTTCCCATTGTTTCTTGATGTGTATGTAGATATTCATGTAATGTGAATGAATGAAGGAAATATGTAAGGGATAATGTGCCAGTCAATATCACAAAAACAAAACAAAACAAAAAAAAAAACAAAAACAAAACAGGATTGGATCACCCTAACTCTTTATTATCCCTTTTATTACATGGCTACTTACAAAACAAAAAAATAAACATATTAAATAAACATCTACAAGAATATTTGACCGCAGAAAGACATGATTGACCAATAAGAATCAAGTATTCCAGAAAGCTGTGTAATAATCCTTTATATAAGATGCATATCTCCAATGGATTTTTGATTTGTTTCAGTCAAACTTGAGCAGACCTGAAAGATTTGCAGTAAAGCATTGTGTATCTTCCTAATCCCGATTTGTTGGTGTGTATAATGATAACAGCCACCTCCTTAATGATGAAGTCAGACACCATTAGTCTACTGAACGCCTCATGCTCCTTAGCCACTGGGGTGTCGCCACTGTTTCCCTCTGGGACCGTAAACCTCTGGCCTTAGCAGCGTAAAGGTCGTCTCCGTGGGGACCCCTGCAGTTTTGAGGGCATGTTGCTGCTGAGAGAAAGAAAAAGCATGTAAACACACAGTTGGAGACCTCCAAAAAATGCTCAAATGAGACAGTGAGAGTGTTCAGTCCAATAAAGAGCCAATCCCAGTCAACCCACACCCACCTCAGTGATGTCTGTCTGAGTGGATTGTTTGGTTTTACAATATGTTTTGGTTTTCCACAGTCTCTGCATTGTCGGATTATGAACCTATCATGTTCAAAGCATCCTTGATGTCTTTCTTCATTAAAATACCTTGCATCACCTTTAATAACCATGATTTGAAACAATGGTAACACTTTATATGAAGCCTATATTTATAATGTGTTGTAAAGGCATTATAATGCATTCATCATTTCTCACAATACACCTTATAATTTGTTATAACTTCTCATAAATAACTGTAACTAGTAATAATTCATTGCAACGCCTAACCTATTCATGGTTACACCTTAAAGATTATAATGCATTATAACACAATCGACATCCAATTTTATCCTCGGAATATATATTAATGTAATATGTATATTAGGTATCGTATAAGTGCTGTCATACGGCTTTATGACATGATCATATACCATTAAGTGGTCTTGGCCAGCAGTAAGCAAAGTTACGAAAGCAATGCCATATTGTAAACAGCCATGACACAACCTTGTAAAATACAATGCAAGTCAAGATTTTATAATGGAAGTTATATAAAAATACACATAATACAAAGGAACACACATATTTTTTTAGAGCTATTGGCATGTTTTAACCTTGTAGCTTTATACGTTTTTTTTTTTTTTTTTTTTAATGGCTCAACATTTACATTAAATTTGTGTTCCTTTGTATTCTGTGCATTAGTATATAACTTATACACTAATGAAGGGAGAAGGGAGGTTCTGCATACAGAAGGGAGGTTGAACAGCTGGCTGTCTGATGCAGTCAACCAGTGTTGGTGGGTCACCCCAACACTGACACCCCCCTCACCATTCTAAACAGCACTGTGGCAGCAGTGGAGTCATTCAGGTCCCTGGGCACTACCATCTCACAGGACCTGAAATGGGAAACCCACATTGACTCCATTGTGAAAAAGGCCCAGCAGAGGTTGTACTTCCTTCGCCAGCTGAGGAAGTTCAACCTGCCACAGGTGCTGTTGACACAGTTCAACTCAGCAGTCATTGAGTCTGTCCTCTGCACTTCAGTAACTGTCTGGTTTGGTTCAGCTACGAAATCAGACATCAGAAGACTACAAAGGACAGTTTGGATTGCTGAGAGGATTATTGGTTGCCCCCTGCCCCCCCTTCAAGAACTATACACTTCCAGATTGAGGAAAAAGGCTGGAAAAATCACTCTGGGCCCCACTCACCTTGCCCACTACCTTTTTGAACTGTTGCCTTCTGGCCGACGCTTCAGAGCTCTGAGCACCAGAACCGTCAGGCACAGGAACAGTTTTTTCCCCTCAGGCTATCCATCTCATGAACAGTTAAATTGCCCCATTGAGCAATAACTATGTGCAATACAGAGTTTAGTCTTTTATATATTTATCCAACACATCCAACCTCTTCTGCCATTTCATTCCTCTAAAAAAAACAAAAAAACATTTGCACTGTACATAACAGATTTGTATTTTGCACTGTACATAACAGATAACAGATTTGTATTAGATTGCACTACATATGTGTATGTGTGTATGTATGTATGTGTGTGTCTGTGTGTGTATGTACGTATTTGTATAATTATTTTTTATTTTTTATTATTATCTATGTCTTGCTGCTGTTTTTGTATTTTTTTTGTATTGTTGTACACTGGAAGCTCCTGTCACCAAGACAAATCCCTTGTATGTGTAAGCATACTTGGCAATAAAGCTGATTCTGATTCTGATATTGTCTTATAACCACTTAAAAATATCTTATGGGAGTTTATAAGAAAACATTGCTTTTGCTACTTTATTTAAAGCATACCTAATACAAATATACAACACATTTTAACTTGCAGGTATAATTTGATAACGTTTATGCTATAATGCATTATAGTCTAAGTCAGTGGTTCCCAAACTGGTTGATGGCAGGACTTGCTAGGGGTGCTGCAAAATTTCAGCTCAGTTTAATATTTTGGGTGCATTCCATTCCAAAGGGCTCATCCCTATGCCCTAATCCCTTCAGAGGGTTTACCTTGCACAGTGAGAGCTTCGGAGGGTTGAAGTGTGTAGGGATAAAAAATAACGGTAATTCGGAACGCACTTTAGTGTCATCTATCCAAGCCAAAGGAGCCGCTGCCATCATACAAAAGCTGATGCTAATGAACATCACCTGCACCTAATCAGAAATATTTACACATGATTTTGCATCAACTGCTTTCAGTTTTTTTTTTTTTTTTAAATCTTCATGTTTAAAAAGTTGTGTTTTATTTATTTTTTATAAAAAACATAAACCAATAAACAAATGTACAGTGCATTTATTAAATAAATAAAATGCTACTGTGAATTATTATTTTATTTAAACTCCTTTAGAATAAGTGATCCTGCGAATTTACAGTAAAATAATACAAGCATTAACCAGTTTCAAACAAAAAGCCAGGGGTTTAAAATAATTTGTAAAAGTCCATTACAATAATTAAAAGCATTTATAGACTATGAGATGAAGGGGTGTTACATGTTTTTGTTTATAGAAAGAGATTGCAGTTGCAGCTGGTTTATTTTACACTAAATTATACTTTGCAAAACTCCAGATTTGTGACGTACGCTCCGATTCCGTTCTGTTTGGCACACGAAGTGTCTATCTGTTGAACCCTATGGGAACGCCCGTTTCGAAGGGCCCTTCAAAGCTGCTATTTATGAGCCCTTCGGTTTGGAACGACCCTTCAACATGGCGGCCAAAACCGTTCCCCCTTTGAAGTACCCTTTCCAGGCGGATTGAAGCTGTGTTCACACTGCCAGCGACTTTGTGGCTTGGTGTCGCTAGACTCTGTGATCTGTGTCGCTAGTGGGCGTTCCTACTGTTTGTTGCTGTAACGTTATTGGAGGACTGCATGTCTGGCAATAAGGTTTAAAAATTTGATCATGGATGAGACCTAATACTGGTTAAATTAAGATATCATTACAGTTTGACAAGGAATCAGTTCTCTTGTCTCTAAAATTATACATTCTGCAGTGTAGAGTGTTTTATAAAATGTGCAGCAGTGTTCAGTGTATTAAATCATTAATAAGACAATCAATCTATCATGAATGAATTAATCAAACTCACTCGGAATGCAGACCGTTTCTGACACGCTTTTCCACACATCATTGTTTTATTATATCCATGCATGTGGTTACAGACAAATCATAAATAACAGTAAAAATCCCTCACAACGCTGAAAACTCTCCTCTGTCTTGCATACACTTGTCCCCAGTCTGCCAGGAGACAGATGACGTGAGCTCTGCTGTCTTCACTCTCATTGGCTGTCGCTCGTGAATGACGCTCGTCATTTCCATAAAGTTTACATTTTCTCAACTTATGTTGTCACTCTCAATGGCGATCTCTGTCGCCAATGGCCGCAGCAGTTCTGCACAGTAAAGATTCGGTCAATAATTTAAGTAGTTCTATTTTTCAATAGATTACTTTTTTTAATGTTTTACATCACAATATTTTCAATTGTTGCATTTACTGAAAACTAAAAGCACTGTTTACTCTGTTCTCTATTTTATAGCTCTTGAATAATTAATTACTTGAAAAAACTTGAAGCAAAGTGGAGAAATACTTGAATGCTACATTATTTTAATGTTATTTTTTTATGAGATATGAGACGAGCCCTTCAATATGACCTGTCCCTACTTCTTGATCAATAAGAAAGGCATCAACACTGAACAGGAAAATGCGCTTGCCAAACGATGTAATGAGGTATTTAAGTGTTGCTATGGAACTCTGAGTCAAAGAATGTCTATTTTAGTTTCTCTTTAAGAACAATCTTGAATTCTATTGATTTCATATTGGCACTCCCTTTTCATTGTCCAACACAAGCGTTTTTAGAGCTACCCGAAAGTCTGAGAGTCTTGTCAAAGCCTTATTAATTACAGTAACCAGTAACACATGATTTATGATGTATTCCTTAGCTGTCAAGCTAAGTGCAGAGAAACACATACAATGCTGTTATATGGCAGCCATGATGAAGTCTTCCATTTCAAACTGGTAGGAGAGACCTGGAGGCCCAGAGATGTTTATCCTTTGTTTAAAACCCTCTCTCACATTTGTTCAGCTGGGTTGCTTTTCTTGGCACTAAACTATGAGGGCCTGCCACTGCAAAATCCAAATCCCCCTTATCCAGGTCCTCTCTTGGCTCCATTGATGGTCTGCACCTCGCCAAGAGTAGATGAGGTAAAATATATATTGTAATGTGAAAAACATATCATAGTTCAAGCTTTGGCACTAAGAGGTTGTCTCAGTGCTTATTTGTTCTGCTCAGGCACTCATAACGACCTCTGTGTTAAACCAAGATGCTGTTTTAGTCCCCATAATGCGTTGCAACATCAGGGGAGTCCATGAGCCCACGGCAAAATTTTTGTGGTTACTTATAGGCTTATTATTCCCTGTGGAATGTGTATCTCTTTGTTTCAAGGGCATCTAGTTTGTGATTCAGGAATGGAGGGGCGTGTTGGACATGGCTGTAGTCATTAAGTCTAAGTAAACAATGACTCTGAAGTACATTGAAAATAATGACTCTTCTGTTCATATGATAAGAGGATGTTTATGCAGTATTCATCAGGCAAGATAATGTGGAAAATGTTGATGGCAGATAAACATCTTTGTGGTCCTGGCTCTTTTGTCTTTCATTTTCTCTTGCTCTCTCATTTTTTCCTTGTTCTTCCATATCTACTATAAATGCATTATTCAGCAAACTCATGTTTGACTCATGTCTCAGGGAGATTGGAAACATATCCACTCCGTTTACACACTCGTATGACGTGGAGCCGCTAATGAAACCCAAAGGGTTTTCTGTCCTCTGGGCCATTTTGTTGCTCACAGCTAAGACTTTTAAAAGTAGATTAGATTTAAACTGATCCAGACCTCTGAGGATCCTCTGTTGATTCACCATTTTGTGAAGAGTCTATTTCAAGCTGAGCCACAGCTCATTGTATTCATTACATACAGTAGCTCCTAAAAGCTTTGTCTTTCCAAGTATTCCTAAATGTGCAATTCTTTCTGCAGAATCCACATTATCCACATAGTCGCTTCTTTATTTCCAAATGTCACACGATGATTGCTAGTCCATTTGGCGTGACCCAGACTGTTGGGATTTATTTCACAGGGGCATCCTGACACTTGATTTGTGATGACACATGCAGTCAGAGATTGTGGTATGAGAGAAGGCTGTTATTTTGGATAGCAGATGTATGTGTCCAAATGTTTAGCTGTATGTGTATGTATACATATGACAAAGCTACATACCACTTATTATTAACTCTAGACGTCATTTTGAAAGTACAGCAGGAAAGGTTGCATATGTAAATCATGCAAACATGAGCTAACATTCTGCATTTTGTTTTGAATCAGACACGAAACAAGCCCAAGATTGAAACCTGCCATTTTAAACATGACTAGTAAACACCCATGGCAGGTCAAAGACAGGTCAGCGCAGTATACAAAAAGAGCTCATATTACATTTTAATTATGAGTCATTGCATGTTATTTTGCTACATTGAGTCATTGACTCACTGTTCTGCTTAAGCTCTACAAGCATAAAAGACATGGCACTGTCAAGTCCACCCACATAAAACCTTAATATCAAATTTAAGGGTTTAAGATGAAACCCTTAAAAAGGCGGAAATCATTTTACACTGTGGGATTTTGTTTGTAGATTTTTTTGTAATCAACAAACCCTTCTTCAAACATCAGGAAATGAAGGAAATTATGGCTCAGGGGTTTCAGTCCGGCTGCATCTGGTATTTTTTAACAGCTTGGCATCAAGACTAAGGTTACTAATGGATCAATATCTATCAATCATAGAAAGTAAAGACTCCCAGACAAGATTAAGTTAGGTTCAGGACCAAATTACAGTTTTTGCTGTGTCCATTGTAAATTCTTACAAGGTGAAGCTGCAAAGGTAGTGAAAGCAAACTTCCCAATTGTTTTCAAAAACCATAGTGAATTTTTTTATGGCAAAGATGTAAGGAATGTTAATGTACAGAAGTTTTTCCCATTGTCGGGTGAAACGGACCTGTTGCTAAGCCACGCCTTAAAAATGTTACTGACCAATCCTATTTTAGCAACTGTAGCAACCATTTCTCTGAAAAGCGCTTTTCTCTTTTCAAGTGACTGTGATAATCGTTTGCCTCAATTCTGAGTCTTCACAGTGTTTAACCACATTACTGTGTAATTTAACAAATTGTTTTTTTTTTTTTTTACAAAAAAACATCAAGAAAATATGCTTTAAAATGTCACTCTTCATTCCAGATCACGTAAGAATATTATCAGTTCCATTTATGAGAATATTTTCCCAAAAAGAGCGGTGTTCAAAGCAATCTCCCATTCATTCCTATGGGAACTTCTAGAGCAAGCAACGGTAGCCAATGGGGGCGGAGCTTAGTGAAGGGTCAATTACTAAACAGTTGCACCACTTTTGTGTGCAGTATTTCAGCGCAAAAACCTGCGTCTTATTCACTAAGCACCCACAATCCAGCTTAACCAGGCGTTAAATGTGCTAAAATAGCACTGCACTGTATTTCAAGTCATTATCATTCTTTTCAATGCAACACGACATCTTTCTATGCAGATAATATTATTATAGAATACGCCTTATTCACAAAACTCTAAATTGGTAATTCACTAAAATGAATTGGGTGAATTCACTAAACAGCTGCGCCACTTTAAAGAGACGATTCAGGTGTCTGGATCACAGTATTCACTGATGCTGTTCAGTGCTCCCAAAGTGTGTGTGATAACGGTGGGCTGCTGCATCCTCCAATATACTGTGTATCACTAAGCATCAGCCCACAAGATCGGAATTGCATGTTCAAATTGCGTTCAGAAGCGCTTTTGTGTGCGTGTTTGCATTGTAATATCTTTAGTGAATCGGGCGCTAAACCAGCAAAGAAAGTGCATGAAAATAACCAGCACTTTTACCAGGTGCAATTTATTCTTAGTGAATTCCCCCCTGAGACTTCAAAGGTCTTGTTTCATATTGCAGAACTGGATGCCACATCTCAAAATCAGACAGGAGCTCTTTTGCATTTGGTGTCTATTTGTCTTAAAGAAGGTGAAGTTCCCCACAAGAGATTTTTGAAAAAATGAATCAAAAGTTTTGTGTTTGGGGAATTTCCCACAGTGCCCTAGTCACCGAAATAAAAAATGCAGGCAGTGAATTGAACAATTTGCAATTCAGAAATGCATCTGCAATGGTTTTCCAGTGCACACCTATCTTCTAGGATAGTTTGCGAGCAGCGGAGTGGTGTGAAGGAACAAGTTATATTCTGCACACTTTCAGCTGTTTTCTCTGGCAGAGGTCTGTGTAGTTGTGAGAACTGTGAGAAATGCTGTGCTTTGTTGTGGAAATCCACCGTGATTGTGGAGACAGAAAAGCAGCTTACCTCTACTTTCAAACTGGCTAACATAGATTAAAGCCAAACATCTCAAACACAGATCTGCCTCTGGCTTCTTCTCATTGCAGTGAAGTTTGTTTCCACTTAATCTGCGAGATGATACCATGAAGATCATATTAAAAGGTTAGTTCTCCCAGAAATTAAAATTGTTGTAATTTATTGTCCACCAAGTTGTTCCAAATGAATTTCTTCCTTCAGTGGAACACAAAAGGAGATGTTAGGAAGAATGTTATGGACTGATACTCTCAGTCACCATTCACTGTCATTGTATTTTTTGGTGAACTATCCCTTATACAAATGAGTGCCTTATGCGGTCAAAATGATTTAAATATACAGGAAAGATGCTATGGGTATTCATAGTGCTATGTTAAGTTGAGATTCTACGAGTGTGTTTTAAGTAAGAGCTAAAAAGCCATCTGACAGGCCAGAAAGAGAGAGAGAGAGGAAGAGAAAGTAGGGTGGAGAAGGTCCTCTGTGATTAATTAGAGATCCTGATGGCAAGGACAGGTGCAGTCTGAACAGAGAGCAACAGTCCCTTGGGAACAAAACACACACTCTCTCTCTCTCTCTCTCTCTCACACACACACACACACACACATGTTGGTGCGGCTATCCTTATGAGGACTCTTCATAGACATAATGATTTGTATACTGTATGAACTATATATTCTATCCCCTAACCCTAACCCTACCCCTAAACCTAACCCTCACAAAAAACTTGCTGCATTTTTACATTTTCAAAAAAAACATAGTTTAGTATGTTTTTAAGCAATTTGAATTATGGGGACACTAGAAATGTCCTCATAAACCACATTTATAGCATAATACCCTTGTAATTACCAGTTTGTAACCTAAAAAAATTTCCTCATAAACCTCATAAACTTAATTCTATCTGAGCACATAGAAAGGGCCCCTCACTTTAAGAGCAGACACTTTTAGATACACAAATATACTCATTTATCATAATGCCACATCATATTTTGTTCTGATATTCTCTGTTAAAGGAAGGTTGTTTCAGGTTGTTCAGTTTTACTTAAAGCAACACAATTCTAGAACATTTAGTCACAGTTTGATTTCATTGCATTCTATCCAGTTAAATTAGTAAAATTGAAGTTTACTTAATCCATTTAAGATTGGACTACATTAATACATTTTGTAGCATCGATGAAACTGGTTTGAATGGGACTCTATAAAATGAACCAATGTCGAAAGCAAGTGTTATTTAATGCATTTTTGCACAAGATGAGAAGAGAAGGAGATTTGTTCATGTTTAATGTTCTGTTATATTGGTATTTAAAAAGAATGTCTGTTATGCTGGAGTTTTGGAGGTTAACGTTGTGTTGAAGATTGGCGCTTCTGCTTAGGTTGAGGATGGGCTTTCACTTTCAAGTGATGTTTGATTCGAGTGCTGCTTAGCTCTATAATCAAACTGATAGTGCAACAGTTTCACTGTCCTTATACTTGCTCACCTGGCATATAATAATTATTAATAAAATAAATTAAGTTGGACCAACATAAGAAAATTAATTAAATTAAACATTAGTAAAATTTAGTTTGACGAACCTAAGAAAGTTGAGTTAAAACTACTATAGTACATTGATTTGACCTAATCAAACTAAATTCTGTTGGCTGAATGAAACTGACTTTAGGGTTAGGGTTAGGTTGTGTTAGGGTTAGGGTTTTTAAATTGAAAGAAATTAAATTACTTGTAAAAACTCTCAAATTAATTTAAGTAAGGCTTATCAATTACTTCATTTTTTGAGTGTAGTCACTTTAGGGGAGAATAAACTGAACCAGGTTTGTGACTGATGGTCATAATTTTGCTTTTGCCATTTTTTGAAGGAATATTCAAGGTTCAATACAAGTTAAGCTTAATTGGCAGCATTTGTGGCATATTTTTGATTACCACAAATTAATTTCGACTTGTTCCTTCTTTTCTTAAAGAAAAAAGAAAAATCACAGTTACAGTGAGACAAACGGAAGTGAATGGGGCCAGTCTGTAAACAGTAAAATCCACATTGTTTCCACAAGACGTAAACATTATGCATGTTAACATGATTTTAGTGTGATAAAATTGCTAACTAACCTTTTCTGTGTAAAGTTATATCGAACTTCTTTGCCATAACAAAGCAAAGCTGTAAACCCTTAAACCCTAAAACAACCATAAAAACTACGATTTAAACAACTTTAAAGCTCAAATAATACACAAGTTTTAAAAAAGGAACTAAAATAAGTGCTTTTATAAAACTATTAATCTTCACATTCTGTCTTTAAACCCTAAAAAAATGGGCCCTATTCACTTCCATTATAAGTGCCTCATTGCAACATTGATTTTTGCTTATTTTATTTAAAAAAAGAGAAATAAGTTCAAATCATTTTTTTGTGGTAATTAACATTATGGTACAAATGCAAAGTCCTTTAAAGTGGTCATATAATGAGAAATAGTCTTCTCCTTGAACTTTTGAAATAATTGCACAACATACTATAACGTTTTTTTTTTTGTGTGTGTTTTTTTTTTTTTTTGCATCCTTTAAGTCTTCAATCACAGCAAAGAAAAAAAAAACATCTGCTTAATGTGAGGATCAGAGAGAGAGTGGAAAATGGTCATGATAAACTAAATGGCAGAACAATTAGTTCTGTTTTTGCCATGTCACACATAAGAAGCAAACAAGCTAAAACGGCCATATAAACTATATCTAAACTGTAAGTTCCCCAATATTAACTTCTTGTTTAAAAAACTGTTGTATAAAAGCAATATTACTTTTGTAATTGTGCTGATTTACTGAATATAAGCATGGCTGTGATTTGGCCGCAGGTAATCACACTTGGGAAGGAGTGTGTTTTTGGATTGAGTCACTTGCCCATGCTAAGTTTCAGGGGTGGACTGTCCATCGGGAGCACAGGGCATTTTCCCAGTGGGCCGCTGGGTAATTTGGGCCAGCCCGCTACTGCGCAAGTACCAGCCCATCCTACAGGCGATATAGGTGGCCGCCCTGGGCTCCAACATGGCCATGAGGAACCCGTAACAGAGCAAGAATTCAGTAAACTTAGTAAGGTCAAAATAATACAATACATTTTATTTTGAAATCATATAATGACTTTTATTTTGAAATTGCTTATACAACGAAGCAGTTTCTGTAGGCACATGTTTACTCTGTAACTCGCCTTGACATACAAATCTCAATAATGGTGACAACCAAAAACAACATATGAAGTACAAGACGAGCTCTGAATAATCACAAAATGACAAATAACTGCAAGTTTCAACAAATACAATAACAGCAGCATATATCTGCAAATAGTAAAGCTACAGTATGAGCAGTACATAGTCATTTGCATAATGCATTCATACCGCAGGGAGCTGAAGTGCAGCTTGCTGAATAATGCTCACGCCTGATAAAAATGCAGAAAATAAGTCATAAAAAATATTACTTTGTGGCTATTTGAGTCTTTAAGGCTCACTTTGTTTAAAGGATAGCAGAAACAGTGCTTGTCAAAGGATAGGGTTTTTCACTTTTTCTCAAGAATAATCTGGGGAAGGAATTAAAACACTGCAGATATAAAAATGCAACAAACTCACATAGAGTGAAAATATGAGCAATTAATCTGCAAAATATTAATTTAAAAGGTATATTTATTTTGTTTTACATATACATATATTTGTTTATATTTATATATGTACATATTCTGGCCAACTTGTTTTCATCGATTTTTTTCAAATAAACATTTCCACATAGTTATGTGGGTAATTGATGTGAAATTTTAAGCACTGTCATCAGTGTCCTGCTGTGTGACACTTTCTTCATCTATTTTAAACAACAACATTTTATGATCTTATAGCTGTATATACATATATAATATATTATTGTACTTGTTGTTTCCACAACCTCATATTAACTAAGACAATAGTTTATTTGCACTTCTAGAAAAAAGTTGAAAGGTGAATAAAATCTCTAAAATCTTTGAAGAAATGCTGACTTGCCACAGCACCTAAAATACACACTTTCCTTTGTACTTTCATGTACATTTTAATCTAACATCTGTATGTTGGGACAAAAAGTGCTTATTTTTAGTGCTTTCTCTAAAAAAAAAAATCCACTTGTCAAATTTACAGTTGTTTTATATGTATGTGTAACGCACTTCACAACAGGAGGGGAAGGAGGACACAGGGAACTGGGTTTTCCACTTACAGGTAAGTCTTTAATTTTAATAATCTAAAAAATGGCTTTACAGCTTAACACTTGTCACAGCACATTTCAGTCTGTAAATCTGGAACTCTCTCTCCCCTCTTGCTGCTGGCGTTGTCCCTTATATACTGCTCTCCCCAAGCTCACTGCAATTAGAAACAGGTGTTATTCATAATCTGGCTCAGGTGTATGCACCCTTACCGCTTTCTCTCTCTCCGGACGGACACTCGACCACACCACCGCTGCCACAGTATTAAAGTTATGACAATTTTTGCACTGGTGGGGCCCGTTGTCATGACTAGCAGTCAAAAAAATCTGAAATTGAGCCAGAAAATGAAATCAATGAGCCAGTGTGTTGTGGTGTGTGGTGTGTTAAGGGCCGGGTTTGGTGGGCCGCTCTGGGCCAGAAAGTCCAGGGCCATTTATTAGTCCCAGTCCGCCCCTGCTAAAGTTTATTCAAATCCACTTCTGAGATGAAGAGCGAGAAGGAAAATTTTTGGGTGAATGAGAGTGTCTGATACGTAAATGTGTGCTTGTGATTGCTAAACTCATGACTGTGAACAGCACAGGCGTTCTTTTCCGGTATAATTTAGAACAGTGAATCATAACACTGACTGTCACAGTTCTGTATGCATACAATCGCCTCTGGCCTGGCTACACTTCAGTCAACAGTTAGAGTCCTGATTTTACGTAAGTTCCAACAGGTTTGTGTGTGTGGTAGGGAGAAAGCCAGTGAAAGATAGATAAGGGATAAGTGCACGTCTGAACAGATTGATGCCTGCAGATAAAGATCAACTTCTGTTAGACCTACTATAGAGAACTGTGCATGCTGTTTGGTAATGGGAATGCAAAAATTTATGGTGAAAACTTGTATAGAGGACCAGACGAACAGAACAAAAGAGAGAGAAAGAGAGAGAGAGTGGTTGTGTAAATAAATAAGGGAGGTACAAGAGTGACATTACAAGCTTTTGGTTTGAGTTTGCAGGAAGAATGTATTTATGAAACAAATGGGTGATGTTTGTGTCACAAATAATCTGATTTTGGGGTTAAAATTTTAAAAGTGCATGGAAGAAAAGTACTACTTTATTTCATATACATTTATGGATAAATGTATTATTCTTTTATATGTATATAAATATATACATACATTTTATGGCTGTGAAATATAACAAGTTAATTTCTGTTTTCATCGTTTCACAACCCTAATACATTTATGCATGTACACTGATGAGCCAAAACATTATGACCATCTGTCTAATATGCTGTTGGTCCTCCGCGTGCTGCCAAAACAGCACCGATCCGCCAAGGCATGGACTCTACAAGACCACTAAAGGTGTCCTGTGGTATCTGACGCCAAGACATTAGCAGCAGATTCTTCAAGTCCTGAAAGTTGCGAGGTGGAGCCACTGTGGATCGAACTTGTTGGTCCAGCACATCCCACAGATACTCAGTCAGATTGAGATCTGGGGAATTTGGAGGCCAAGGCAACACCTTGAACTCTTCATCATGTTCCTCAAACCATTCCAGAACAATGTGTGCAGTGTGTCAGGTCGCATTATCCTGTTGAAAGAGGTCACTTCCATCAGGGAATACCATTGCCATGAAGGGGCGCACCTGGTCTGCAATGATGTTTAGGAAGGTGGCACGTGTCAAATTGACATCCACATGAATGGCCGGACTCAGGGTTTCCCAGCAGGACATTGCCCAGAGCATCGCACTCCCTCCACCGGCTTGTCGTCTTCCCACAGTGCATCCCGGTGCCATCACTTCCCCAGGTAAACGGTGCACACGTATACGGCCATCCACGTGATTTAAAAAAAAACTGGACTCATCGGACCAGACGACCTTCTTCCACTGCTCCAAGGTCCAGTTCCGATGCTCGTGAGCCCATTGTAGGTGCTTTCGATGGTGGAAAGGGGTCATCATGGGCACTCTGACCGGTCTGCAGCTACACAGTACCATATGTAGCACAGTACGATGCACTGTGTGCTGTGACACATTCCTCCCATGACCATCATTAAAATTTTCTGTGACTTGTGCCACAGTAGATCTTCTGTCGGTTTGGATCAGACAGGATAGCATTTGTTGCACTCACGCACCGAGGAGCTTTGGGCGCCCAACACCCTGTCGCCAGTCTGTAGTTTGTCCCTCCTCGGACCACTGTCGGTAGGTACTCACCAATGCTAACCTGGAGCACCCCACAAGCCTTGCCGTTTCAGAGATGCTCTGCCCCAGTCATCTGGCCATAGCAATTTGGCACTTTTCAAAATCGCTCAGGTCTTTACTCCTGCCCATTTCTCCTGCATTCAACACGTTGACTACGAAAACTGATTGTTCGGTTACCATCTAATCTACCCAGACCTTGACAAGAGGCCTTGTTAGGAAATGATCAACATTATTCGCGTCACCTGTGAGTGGTCATAATATTTTGGCTCATCAGTGTATATGTAGGGGACCCTGGGGCAAGTTGTCACATACGAAAGTTGTAAAATAAACAAACAAAAAAATGTTTGATGTTGGACCCCTGGCTAAGCGGATAAAGCTCATATTTCAACACATTAAGATGTGGTGCACATGCGGGCAAGACAAGTTCAAATCTGGCTCGCAATATTATTATTTTTTTTATCCTGGTCCCCCTCTTCTCCTTATCATTTTTTGTCTTCTGTCCACCACACTCAAAAAAGTTTTGGTTGAGTAAAGAAAATGAGAAAAGACTGAATTTGGAGAAATGTAGTGAACGACAAACAAAAGAATGATAGATGTGTGGGAAAAGAGACTTCCAAGATAAAACTCTACAAATTCCACAGAAAGGCAGACACAGTTTGTAAGAAAGATTACAGAATGGTTATCACATAGTCAGAATGAGGGACAGACAAAAACAGAGCGAGAAACACGGAAGCCTGGGCTAGATCTGTTTCAGGGACATGGGGAAAAGGGCTGGTCTCAGCAAGGCCCATGTATAGTGTTTTCCCTGAGCAGTCATTTCTCAATGCCTCTCCTTGAGGTGAAGACAGAGTCCGTCTGGCACATGCTCAACAGATGTCTCTCCAGGAACTGGCTTTTAACTAAACAGGAACAAAACTCTGTACACTGCCAGACAGTCCTTACCTGGACCATTAGAATAAAAAACACTCTGTAAGTAAGGGCAGTTACCATGGAAGACAAATGGATGGATCAGATGTGTTTAAGTTCAAACATACTTAGAAATTAAAATCAGTTGCACTACATAAGCTTAACCAAACAGAATTGATTCAAGCTAAGAGAGTATTATTTTATGTTTGGAAAGTCTGTTTTCTTTTACTTGTCATTAGAAGCTCAACTATTTGCACAAGCCCTGATTACCGTTTACTTCAAACATCTATGTGTTCATTGCTCCTGGCTTGCATCAATGTGTTCACGGACAGTGAGCGGTCTTCTCACTGTGGAATCTTTGATTGAGCCTTGTAATGCATCCAGTATGGCCCACTGAAATATATAATACAGGTTTCAACATCAGGTTCAGACATGTGCGTGAATGAGGTCTCTACTGTGTTGTCACACTATCCTTAAAGGAATAGATGACCCAAAAATAAAAATGCTCATCATTTGCTCACCCTCATATCATTCCAAACCTGTATGACCATACGATGAATTTGATGGTCGTCAGTATTCCAAACGACTTGTGTGCTATATTCTGAGTCTTCTGTAGCAATACAATAGCTTTGTGTGAGAAATAAAGAAAGTTGTTATTCGCTGAAAATCCTTCAGTGTATTCAGTGTTCATTTTGTTGTTGTTGTTTGTGTGTGTGTGTGTGTGTGTGTGTGTGTGTGTGTGTGTGTGTGTGTGTGTGTGTGTGTGTGTGTTTAAGCTTGCGAGTGAGCGAGAAAGAAAGAAAGATAGAAAGAAAGATCTACTGGTTGCGGGTGGTCATAAGTAAAGGAGGTGGATAGAGGTTCAGGGTTTCCTAATTTCATAGCTGCCAACTTTCACACTGAGAGAAAAGCCCTCTTAAGAGTGTCCTGTGACCGCTGGGTCAAAGAGGGATCAGGGTGGCGGAGGGGCAGAAACCCAGAGAGACTGAATGGGGAGAGCTAGATTTCCTCCTGGTCTTCAACTCAGCCTGGTGCAGACAGCCTATTAGAGGCAGTCACAGTCACACAGGCTGACTTATCTCAGAAACATGAGAGAAGCTGTTTGTCAGGGGAGAGGGGTGTGATCCTCCCAAAATCTGCTTTGGATTTTGGTTACAGCTTTCAGTTTAATTTAGCTTTGAGTTCTTGCAAAAGTTTTCATATAATTACTGCTGTATGCTTTGCTTAATCTGTTGATAGTACAATTTCTTTCTATTTTATCTACATACTAAAACTAAATATTTTTCTAAATTAAATATGAAATCACTTATGAACAACAAAAGTTCCTCCACTTGAGGACACAACAAGTCTGATTGTGTTACTGATTGTGCAATGTAGATTTGGCTGTTCTTACTGCGACTGTGGGGTTTTTGATATATGCTTTATCTCCACAGTCAAATACCGTAAAATGCTTGTTGGCTGAGTTCCCCAGATGCATAGTTGACTGAAGAGCTTCGGCAGATCACTTGCAGGCACTGGGATGTTTATCAAAAGTTACGTCGTAATTTCATTAAAAAAACATCACTATGGTGGAATATAATGCAGAACTGAAGAACTTCACCCTGTTTAAAATAGACCCTTTTGACATTTTCATGTTTGGAACATGTAGCAGGGTAAACCTCTATAACAGTGAATGGGAGATCACAGAAAACAATATTTTTATATAAACAATGTATTCAGAAAGTATTCATACCCCTTCATTTTTTTCACATGTTGTTATGTTGCAGCCTTATGCTAAAATCTTTAAATAAAAAAATAATTTACATCAATCTACACTCCATACCCCATAATGACAAAGCAAAAACCTGATTTTTATAAAAAATAAAAAAAATACAAAAAAAAATAAAAAAAAATTTAAATATCACATTGACATAAGTATTCAGACCCTTTGCTATGGCACTTGAAATTTAGCTCAGGTGATTCCCATTTCTCTGGATCATCTTTGAGATATTTCTACACTTAGATTAGAGCCCACCTGTGGCAAATTCAATTGATTGGACATGATTTGGAAAGGCACACACCTGTCTATATAAGGTCTCACAGCTGAACATCCTTCTGTATGGCAGCATGGTTTGGTCAATTGAACCATTGCAACCGACTCAGACTCGTGAAACTGGTTAAAATAGCTAGTAAAATTACAGGGGCGTGTCAGACAAAGCTGATAGACATTTTTGAGACACAGGTTATCAGGAAGGCGAATGCCATTGTCACCCCCTATAAGAAGAGTTTGAACTTATGCCCTCTGGTCACCGTTTTAGGTCACTAAAGTTAAGGACCATGAGGGCAGGAGATACTTTTATCCCCTCAGCAATTAGAATGTTGAACTCTATAAGAAAAAGACAGTAGAGAAGTTTAGGGAGGATTGTGAAACCATGAATTAAGTGTATTCAGAAATATTGTACTTTTATTTAATTATTGTTTTATAGGGCATTATGTGTTTTTTTATGTATGTTTGTATCTTTTCGTATCTTTTTGTATGTATTCTATCGCTGCGTGCAAACAAAGTTTCCTTCGGGATACCGATAAACTTGAAACTTTTTGAAAATTCATATCAGAGCAAAAACCAAGCCATGAGGTCAAAGGAATTGCCTGCAGAGCTCAGAGACAGGATTGTGTCAAGGCACAGATCTCGGGAAGGCTTTAAAAATATTTCAGCTACATTGAAAGTTCCCAAGAGCACAGTTGCCTCCATAATTCTTAAATGGAATAAGTTTGGAACAACCAGGACTCTTCCTAGAGCTGTCTGCCCGGCCAAATTGAGCAATCAGGGGAGAAGGGCCTTGGTAAGAGAGTTGACCAAGAACCCAATGGTCACTCTGGTTGAGCTCCAGAGATCATGTGTGACGATGAGAGAAACTTGTGGAAGGACAGCCATCACTGCAACACTCCACCGATCTGGGCTTTATGGCAGAGTGGTCAGACGGAAGCCTCTCCTCAATGCAAGACACATGAAAGCCCTCTTGGAATTTGCAAAAAAAAAAAAAAAAAAAAAAGCACCTAAAGGACTCTCAGACTGTGAGAAACTAGATTCTTTGGTCTGATGAAATGAAGATTGAACTGTCATGTCTGGAGGAAACCAGGCACCGCTCATCACATGTGCAATACCACAATGGTGAAGCATCATGCTGTGGGGATGTTTTCAGCGGCAGGGACTGGGGGACTGGTCAGGGTTGAAGGAAAGCTAAATGCAGCAAAATACAGAGACGTCCTTAATGAAAACCTGGTCCAGAGCGCTCAGGACCTCAGGCTGGACCAAATGTTCACCTTCCAACAGGCCAATGACCCTAAGCACACAGCCAAGACAATGCAAGAGTGGCTTAGGGACAACTCTATGAACGTCCTTGAGTGGCCCAGCCCGAGCGTGGACTTGAACCCAATCGAACATCTCTGGAGAGACCTGAAAATGGCTGTCCACTAACGGTCCCCATCCAACCTGACAGAGCTTGTGAGGATCTGCAGAGAAGAATGGCAGAAAATCCCCAAATCCAGGTGTGCAATGCTTGTCACATCATACCCAAAAAGACTTGAGGCTGTAATCACTGCCAAAGGTGCTTCAACTAAGTACTGAATTAAGGGTCTGAATACTTATGGCAGTGTGATATTTCAGTTTTTTTTTTCTTTTTAATAAATTTGCAAAGTTAAGAAAAATCTGGGTTTTTCTTTGTCATTATGGGGTATGGAGTGTAAATTGATGAGAAAAAAAAATTTAAGCATTTTAGAATAAGGCTGCAACATAACAAAATGTGAAAAAAATTAAGTGGTCTGTTAGAAACACCTGTACACCTACTTAGAAATGTGATTATCTAATCATACAATTGTGTGGCAGCAGTGCAATGCAAATCATGCAGATATGGGTCAGGAGCTTCAGTTAATGTTCATAACAACCATCGGAATGAGGACAAAAATTTGATCTCAGTGATTTCGACCGTGGCATGATTGTTGGTGCCAGACGGGCTGGTTTGAGTATTCCTGAAACTGCTGATCTCCTAGGATTTTCATGCACAACAGTCTCTAGAGTTTACTCAGAATAGTACCAAAAACAAAAAACATCAAGTGAGTGGCAGTTCTGTGGACTGAAATGCCTTATTGATAAGAGAGGTCAACGGAGAAAAGCCAGACTGGTTTGAGCTAGCAGAAAGGCTATGGTAACTCAGATAACCACTCTGTAAAGTTGTAGTGAGCAGAATAGCATCTCAGAATGCACAACATGTCGAACCTTGAGGTGGATGGGCTACAACAGCAGAAGTCTACGTCGGGCACTTTATTAGGACCATAGTGTTCCTATGGAGTGTATATTTGCCCCATTTGCTCCAACAGCAATATAAACAAAAAAATCACTTTTACATTTTCACAAATTTTTAAAAAAGGAAAAAATAGAGCGATATGGATTACGACAGTGAGAAGAGAGAAAGACAGCAAATTTATTGTCACTCCCTCAGCAACTGTGTTGTATCAGTGCTGGCTCTATTTATTTTAATACAAAGGTAATTTGCACAAAGAATGATGCTATAAATGTGCAAAACATAATTAAAAAAAATTAAAATATAAAAAGTTAGCTAGTTTTATGGTGCTAAATAAGGCAGAAACACACAAAATAGCAGTCTTTCCAACAAAAGTAGTCAAGGCTGTTTCTGATTGTCAAAATGATCCAAGTCCCCCGTATTTCCATTCACCCAATTACCTTCCTCCCATCCCTGACTCTCTGGCCTCAGCTTTGCCCTTGGCTCTCTTATATGACTGTGACATTCCACAGGACAACTTGGAGCTCTGTGACATCCTTCACTTCCTCCCTGCTGAGATGGGAAAACAACCTTCACTCTCTGAAGCATTCAGGTCCAAAGCGAGAAAGCCTATATCAACCTACACATGCTGCCGATTAGAACAAGCTGCTATTCCAAGAAATATAAAGACTAATAACCAACAAGTGTTTGTGTTTTTGGTCATTTTGGAATATTAAATGTCATTTTTTGAAGAAATTAATCCTTCTGAAACAAAAGGAGATGTTAAGTAAAATGTTAGCCTGAGTCACCATTTACTTTCATTGCATCTTTTCATCGAAAGTGAATTGTGACTGAGGCTGTCGTTCAGCCTAACATCTCCTTTTGTGTTCGATAGAAGAAAGAAAGTCATATACGTAGGTTTGTTGCCACTGTGTGTTTCTCAGTTTTCCTCAGTAAACATCAACCCAGAAGACGAGCCCTGCCCTACCCCTAACCTATCCAACCAAGCTACTCTACCACCCAAGGCCAAGCAAGAAACAAATTAGATATTAGATACACAACCACCCACAATTTGCTTTACATTCCAATCAATGATCTCACACAGTTCCGGTCAGTCCTCCAAGTATCAATGATAGTCTTACCCTGGGTTTGTTTGTTTAGCTGGCTTCATAAGTACTGAACTAAAATCCAGTGAGTTAATATTGGTTTAAAGAATGTCAAGAGAGATAATGATTTTATTGAGAGTTCTAGCATTAACAGCCTGAGTTGAGGTGAGGCTATGGTTTTACAGTGAACTGTAAAGAAGTGTAGCAGAAGCCATGCCAGCAAGAAACACCTGAAGAACCCAGTTCAGGTGTAAAACTGCCCTTATCAACGTGCCAAATGTTTCCATACCAATGAAAGACTGGAAGCGATGTGTGACCATCAGCTATAGAGCTTCACATGTCTGAAACAAACATTTCCAGCAGCACTTGGCCTCTGAGTTCACTGGAAATGAAAACTTAGTTTGCACTCATTATATAAAAAACTCTCAAACCTCATCATGCACACTCACTTTTGCAAGTCTATATACAATCATAATCAGTTTGTTTAAACAAGTAGTTTTCTCATAAATAAGGTGTAGTTTTAGAGAAATATATGTTGCAATGTGTCTAATATTTGACCCTGAAACCTTAAAGCTGAAGTTTGGAGTTTCCGTGCAACTAGCATCATTGGAAAATTATGTTTTCAAACAGGTTTCCCGAACACTCCCCCAACCTGCCACGGGTTGACAAACAGATAGTCCCACCCAAAACTCACACCATTGGTTGGGATGCACAAACAAACAAAACAATGTTTTGATAGTGTCACGGAGAGAAAAAGTTGTCTCTGCATATTAATCTTGGATATGAGAAGTATTTTAACATCTAAAAAATTACATCAGCTTTAAACAAAGGAAAATAAAAAACAAACAGCTGCAGTACTAAGAACTACCTCAGCAGACTGTCCATTTACAAAAAGGATAATCTGACCTACTTGAGGGAAGTTCACAAAACCTCGGCTCAGTTCTTAGTCATTGACGATAAGTCCCGTGAATCATCTGCATCCGGACCTCAAAAGAGCAGCTGACTTGAGTAAGTGCTGCAAACTTCCGCCCTGTCAATTATGTCCAGAGAACAACGCTAATTAAACCCTCACTAATAGGGCATAGGAGAGACCGGATTGACTCTATGTGATGGGCAGACCAGGCGGTGGAGTATTTAAGTGTGCTTGACCTGTTTTGAGAGTAAGTCTGTATCCTGCACCAAGAGTCTAATTAACGTTAGATTGGAAGTGGACTCAGTAGGGATAAAGGAACAAGACTCCTAAAAAGGATTAAGGAGAAACAAGAATATGTTGACTTTCCATCACAGGGCTGACAAAAATAACAGATGGCAGGAGGAAGCCAATCAGTCCATGTTTGTGTGTATGCATGTGTGTGTGTTTTTCAAAATCACTAACCCTAGGAAAGGACCTGAGCCATACCTAGGGATGAGAAAATCACAGAGACTTGAGGCTGGGCTTGTTTGACTTGGTCCAGTAAGTAACCAACTAGCAACCACTCAAAGGACCTTAGCAATCACCTAGCAACACCATAGCAACCACGCAAAGCACCCTTGAAATCATATAGCAGTGCACTTACAGCCTCTCAGAACCCCTTAGCAAGACATTGCATCGTTGCAAGCATCGCTCACATTTCATCGCTAGTTTATTTGATTATTTCACAAATGCTGTTGATTGAGCTTAACTTTTACTGAACCCAGAATATTCCTTTAATAGTTTGCTGGTAAAGGATAGTGGGACATTTTAGCTGACTCATATTGCATACACAGAAGGGCAATGTTTTTTACCCAGCCCAGAGAAATAAGAGACCCTCTCCACTCAATATCAACAGGCTCTTTAATTTGGTCAAAGGGCAGAGTTTAAGTGTGTTGGGTCCACAGAAAGCCGGGTGCATAACTGGCGCTGGACTATGACTTAACACTCCCTCCCACCCGCTTAGTGAAACATGACTAACTTCTTGTCATACATTCTTGCCAGGGGTAGATTATGCAGGAATGAGAAATGAACAGAATCCATTGGGTTTGGTTTCACAAAGACATGCATCATCTGAAAAGTCTATAAACCTACTGACCCTCTCACATGCTACAACATTAATTATGGGTCACAACCCCTTACTTATATTATCGATACAGCAACAGTGTGAAGTGAGCTACCTTAAATGCTCATACAAAAGTATACCTAAATATGTTACATGACACATCATGTGTATTAGAATAGAGTCGTTTCAGGCATCCTCACACTCTGAATGTAATTAGATCACCTGCTACCTTTGGCAGGGCTCAGATTCTTAGTTAGACTGATTAAGCATCTAGTGTGGTAATAGCCTACTGGTGGTTCTGGTGGATTATTGTGGACAAACCCCTATTAGATTTCAGCATGTAACTCATCCCACAATGTTTGCGATTCTGACATGAATGATATCTCAAAAAGATGTGTGATTACTCTTCTAAGCAAGCGGACTTACAATTTTTACCTGACAGATGATAATATCCTATAGACTTACATTGAAGAAGTGACCCGAGCAATCGAGGAACCAGGGCTGGATTCATGATACATTCTTAAGAATAAAATTCTTCTTAACTACTATATATATATATATATAAACAAAGTTAGAAAATAAGAAGACAATAGTAGTTAAGAAGAAAATAATATATTTTTTAAGAAATATATATATATATATTTGTATTTAAGAATGATATATTTTCTTTTAAACTGTCAACATTTATAGCTAGGTACCTTCTTATGAACTTCTTATAATTATTCCAAATAACTTTCTGTATTTTCTTCTTAAGAAGATTTTCATGAATCCAGCCCCAAAATACTGGGGTGGAACCAGAGTTCTGGAACTGGTGGTGGGCTCTTTTTTACCTGGCCAGTAAGCAATTACCTCACGACTACCCGGAACCCACTAGCAACCTCTAAGAACACCCTAGAAGTGGTTAGAAGTGGATTTGTTTTTAAAGCAATCGCTGACCTGCTGCATTTGGAAAACAAACCTGAGATTTGATCTACCCTAACTTTGTTTTGACTATGAAGGTATCATGTTGGGTTCGACAGCGTCATGCAAACATCTGCTAATCAGGGTTGGGAGGGTTACTTTTTTAATGTAATCCATTACAAATACTGATTACTTGGTAAAAAATATAATTCATAATGTGTTCTAGTTACCTCAATAAGAAAATAATGTAATCAGATTACTTTTATTTACTTTTTTGATTGCATCAAGATCGGATATGTGAATAAAGTCAAGAGAAAAGCAATATGTTCTCGAAGGCTTTTAATCATGCCTTCTGAATGCAAACAAACCGTGTTTGAGTAGTGTAGCTATTATTATATATAAGAAAAAAAACATGAAAAACAGAGACAGTGCCTCCTTATTAGGAAAACAACTCAGCATTTTTAACCAAATCAGGTGAGTCCTCTATCTGTTATAGAAAATGGTTTATTTTCTCATCAAGCAAATACAGTTAGAACAGACGCACTGAATTATGTCTTGGTTAACATTAAAAAAAATCTGACAGGATATACCTCAGATTCAAAAACACTACCAAGTTAAATTCTGCCACGTATTGCAGTTAGCATTTAGACTAATTGGCACTGACCATTTATTAACTTCCGACTGCAATGAGTAGATCACAGGCTGTCTTTTTCATCTTCATTATTATTATTATTAATGCAGTGCCTCCAGTGTCTGTCCTCTGCCTGCTCACGATCCACAGTCAAACATCACCAGCTAACGTTTATGGGTGATTCTATGTTTATGTTTGAGGAGGTTTTTAATGACAAAAAAAAATCATAATAAATAAATAAATAAATAAAATCTTGTTTTAAAGAATAGATCGAAATAGATTTAAACCTTTTTAGTGTCTTGATTTATTTATTCCTACTTTCTATGAGTTTTACAATGTTACATTTGCCAGTATTTCTCCCTCACCCATACTTTTGAGCTGTTCTTAACAATACATTTATAATATGTATTAAAATCAGATAAATTATCCATTGCACTTTTCCCCTAAGAACTTAATAGCATTTTCAATTAATTCGGTATTCATGTGTAAAATCTGGATTTTTTTTAACAGTAAAAAATAATAAAAGAAATGCTGTCCCAATTACAGTTGTCATTACAACATGAACACATTTCAGAGAACAATTTTAGAGTTTCAAGTGATGTTAAGATGGAAATGAGGAGTCACAAAGTTTTGACAGTAGGTGTCCCGTGTACCGGAATACTGGCCGTTCACCAGGGGGAGTGGTCGTTTCACCCAGTAGCGGTTCTAGCTTGTATGGAGCACTGGGCGAAAGCCGCTTCAACACAGTCCTAATGTTGTTGACGAGGGGGGTGGGGTGGTATTGTATGGGGCCTTGGGCGAAACCCACTTCAACACGCCTCCAAAGTTGTGTGGGTGCCTCGTGCCGCCCCCCCGCAAGATGCCGCCCTGGGCAACTGCCCATGTCGCCCATGCCTAAATCTGCCACTGGTTTCACCACTTCTATTCCTGCTCCCATGAAAACGACTGACAGATGGTCGGATGGACGGCGAAATTAGGGAACACTTATGACTAATTTTTGCTATCCTAGCTAACGTGATTTTCGTATGGGTCTTACCTTTAAATGCTTCTTTAAATGACATGTTGGGTCCTTGGAAAATCACTGTATCTTCACAGCTGGAAGGAAGCCTCTAAATTGCACTGAACTGTAATGTTGTTTCCCTTTTCTCCATTGAAGAGACAAGAATGTCGGAATTTCTACAAAAATAATCATATGCCATAAAACAGCCCTTAATGGTTTGACCTTGTTTGCCTTGAGAGCAGTGTTTATGTGAGACAGATGTTATTCGCGCATGCGACAGTAAGTGGCGCCAGATTCATGTGAATCATGAGAGAGAACCAGAAGAGATCTGGAGCTCGCATCTGATCATATCTGTATTCTGTACTAAAGCAAGCAGCGGTCTTTATAATTTTGTCAGGAGGATCTTTTGTATTGTTTTTGTTATAAATTAAAAATTGTAATCCTGCTAGTAATCCCAGTTTTTACCTAATGTAACTGTAGTCTGAATACGTTGGTTTTTTATGTAACTAACGGATTACAGTAAAAAAAAAATTGTATCCTGATTACGTAACGCCATTACAAGTATTCCGTTACCCCCCAAGCCTGCTGCTAATGAAGCACAACATGGGAGTTGAGGATGGCCAGACCACTTTCTCTCAGTCAGATGTGTGCTCTGCCAAGATAATCTACACTTCCCTTCTCTCCCAGCATGTGCATAGTCTTACCTTTTATGCCTCACTGTAAATAGGATTAGTATTTCAGTTGTCTGTGGGATACATAAAGGCCTGAAGCACTGTTAGGGGTCCTTGTCTGTGAAGAGCAGGTGGAGAGAGGAGAGAGAGAAAATGATTTAGTAGCTGACTCTACATTTCCAATTGTTAGAGGTGTGTGTATGTATGTGTGTGTCAGTGTGTGTGCAGACTTAAAGAGAATAGGGGAGATAAGCCCCTGAGATTAAAATGTATGGTAGAAAGGGGTTTCTGCTGTCATTGTGTCTGTGGGTTGGGGGCAGATTGTGGCAGACCCAATGAATTAGGTCAGGGGCCCAGGCTGTCTGCGACAGAGTGCTGCGGAGCCGGTTCTGTCAAGGTGTCAAGAAAAGATGTTTCTGCTCTTTAAACTTGTAAGATTTACGTCTAAGTGCAAACACACACAGTTACAAGCTCTTGATGGACAGGCCAGACAGTCGATGACTGAAGTAACTCAGCTGTGTAATATTAACCCAAAATCAAGTTCTTGACTTGAGTCATAGAATAGGAATTCTGGTTATGCAATTACTTTTTGATTGATGTGAGTCATAGTTATGCCTTTTAATGTAAACCTTGACTAAAACATAGTAAAGATGGACGGCAAGTGCCCTTGAGCGAGCCACTTCACTTCAGGGTGTCTCAAGGGTGCAGTAAATCATTTATCTGTCTCCCTGTCCATCACAGACTCTCAGTTCCAAACAACTGGGGCTTCTGTTGCCTTGAAAAAAGGGTGCAAGGTTTGATGTCAATGAGATCAATCAAACATTATTAGTTCTCACGCATCTCATCGACATTAAACCTGAGGTTGATGGGACCTATTATAAAAAAAAAGATTTTCCAGTTTAGGTCTCTTCCCCACGCAAAGCAATCGTATGACTTCAGAAGACTTAGATCACTTTTATTGTATTTTATGGTGCTTTTGTTTTGTCAAAGTTGGGGCTGGAAAGACCCAGTACCCATTCACTTTCATTGCATGCAGCACCCAGGACATTTTACTAAGCTTATCCTTTTTGTGTTCAACAGGAGAAAGACGGTCGTATAGGTTAAGGGTGGGAGTTTGAGGGTTTTTAAGTTTTGAGGAGAACTATTTCAGCTTATATTGTAATTGCATCATAATTTATTATTAAAGCACATAAATTAACAAAAGAACCTTTAAAATAAGGCTCATTTGTTAACATTAGCTAATGCATTAGGTATCATGAACTAACAATGAACAATATATTTTACAGCATTTATTTTATTTTGGTTAATGTTAGTTTATAAAAATACAGTTATTTATTGTTAGTTCATGTTAGTTCATAATGCATCGACCATATGTTACAGTATACAACTTTTAATTTAAAAACTGTATTAGTATATGTTCAAATTAACATTAACCAAAATTAATAAATGCTGTAAAAATATTGTCCATTGTTAGTTCATGTTTACTAAAGTAGTTAACTAATGTTAAAGGAGAAAAATCCATGCTCAATACAAGTTAAGTTCAACTAACAGCATTTGTAGTTAAATGTTGATTACCACAGAAACATTTTTCGACACATCCCTTGTTCATTTAAAAATCGCTGTTACAATGGAAATGAATGGGGCCAGTCCATAAACATTAAAATACACACTGTTTCAGAACTATAACATGACTCTAGTATGACAAGATCTGTTTTACATGACTTTAGTGTGATAAAATCGCTGATAGGGTTTTTGGTGTAGCGTTGTCATGTCAGCGAAATTGTAATGTTGGATTTAACCTCGCACTGATGAGGTTAGTAAACACATTTTTCACACTCAAATCATGTTAACATGTAAAATGCTTACATCTTGTGGTTATACTTTTGAAACAATGTGTATTTTAATATTTATGGACTGGCCCCATTCCCTACCATTGTTCACAGACCACATTGCATGGACTGCCCGATCTTGCAGATTTGCTTTGTACAACATTAGAAAGATCAGACCCTTCCTATATGAGCATGCTACACATCTTCTTGTCCAAGCTCTTGTCATATCTAGACTGGACTACTGCAATGCTCTTCTGGCAGGCCTTCCTGCATGTACAGTCAAACCTCTGCAATTGATCCAGAACGCAGCGGTGCGACTGGTCTTCAATGAGCCCAAGAAAGAGCACGTCACGCCGCTCTTCACTGAACTACACTGGCTGCCAATGGTTGCTCGCATTATGTTCAAGGCATTGATGCTTGCTCACACAACAGCCACTGGCTCCGCACCCCTCTATCTACACTTACTACTTCAGGTCTATGTGCCTCCAGAAGCTTACGTTCTGTGGATGAACGGCACCTCATAGAAACACAAAATCACTTTCCCGAGCTTTCACTTCGTCTTTGCCCTGCTGGTGGAATGACCTGCCGAGTTCCACCCAAGCAGCTGTTTCTCTAGCCTCTTTCAAAATACACCTAAATACACAGGTCTTTTGCGAACCCTTGACCCTATCCTACTAATGCACACTCTTTAAAAAAAAAAAAAAAATCTATCTATTCTTCTACCTCTGTCTTTCACATTCCTCACTATTTATAGCAATTTTGAAACTTGTATTACAGCACCTTGGTTCCTTCTGTCTCCTATTGGATGAATCGCTTCTACTGTTCTCCTCATTTGTAAGTCGCTTTGGATAAAAGCATCTGCTAAATGAATACATGTAATAGTAAATGTAAGTGCCTCAATATTTTGCCACAAATGCTGCCAGTTGAGCCTAACTTGTATTGAACCCGAAATATCCCTTTAATAAATGGAACCTTATAGTAAAGTGTTAGCGAATATCCTTTATATAAAGTGTCTTATCCCCCTTCAATATTTTCCAAACAATAGGGTAATCACTACTAATCGGACGCTTAGATCAAATGCGTACCGTTGTGATTTCTCAGTATATCCCCCTAACCAATGTGCACTTTTGCTCATTCATCCATCCGCTGATGTACAGTTTACTTAGGACCGCTAGGAAAGTGAGAGCGGAGAAGCAAGAATGTCAGTCTGTGAAGGGGTTGGTGGGGGTTGCGCGTCTAAGCCAATCGGAGGAGAGTAACGTTAATGTCATTTCAGCGCAGTGAACACACAGGGTCTTTAACTGGTGGGGCTACAGCACGGACTGCTTGTTTACTCATCGCAGCTGGGATTGAAACTCGCTTTCTGCGTCTCCGTTCGCGTTATTTGGATACTGAACCCCAAAGCGTTCCAAGAACATTGGTTTAATTTCTGTCTGTTGGACTCGAGCAAATGACCCCAGTTGAGAATAATTTCTAACAACTACGGGAATAATCAGATCAACACTTTGCGTCCAATTTTTTCATCCATGTAAGTATAGTCTAATGTTGTGCATTCAGTTTTATATAGCACTTTACTATTTATATTCGAATAAGTAGAAGAAACAGGAACAACAGAGGGGAAAAAATTTAGAAATGTTTTTATTTATTTATTTATTTGTGTGTAGACGTGAATTTAAGGTACGATAATGGAAAGCAAACTTTCCATATGCACTTTCATAATGCATGCACGAGATCAATTAAAAAATAGTTTACTTCAAACTCATAATTATATTATATGGTCACCTCTTAGGCTCTCAGTACATTCATACATATGTAACGGCACTTTAAACTGTACAAATAAAGTACTTTGCCTACCAAACTCAAGGCAACTTCGCGCTGTCACAGAGAAGTAACCGTAAAAGCTAATATTGAAATTATCCTTAACGACGGTTATTTAACAAGTCATTTCTTTCTCTCTCTCTCTCTGTGTGTGTGTGTGTCTGGAGGAGAAAGTGGCAGCAACGGTTAGGATAGTTTTATTATGGAAAAGGTGGGGTCTTTGGGTGACTGAGCTACACATCAGGCGACAAACGTTACTGTGAATGACAGGAAAGAGAGAGACTGTAATGCCAGCCGTGACCTGAGTGACAAGGAACAGCTGAGTGTGTGTACACACAGTCACACACATCTGGAGACCCGAAGGGCTTTCACACTGTTACTGCATGCAGTGGTTCCCCGTGCGTTTTTACGCACTATTTCTCAGTTACGCGCTTTTTGCCTCCGCGTGACTTTTTTGAACGTTGTATTTTCTATTTTTAAAAAAATAAAATAAATGGTTTGAAATTCCTTACTAACCTTACTTGTGCCACCTACATTTTATCTAGTGCTGTTTTGCAGCAGTATCTCATATTTTGAGCGAGAATTAGGAGTGGTCGCTGTACATCAGGTGTTGGTGTCACCTAGCGGTTGCTTGTGTAGAATTTGGCCTGACGGGTGTTTTCAGGACACTACGACACCGTCAGGCCAAATTTTAAACTAGATGACGAACCGTTTTACTGATCAACTTTATACTATTTTATGACGTCTCCATGTCATAATTAACAAACCTAGTCCACCCCAGATATATATTTTGTCATACACTTTAGAAATGCCAGGCATTTTGAAAATGACTCTGTGTGGGAGTCAATGATAAACCAGTTAACTAGACCCAAGGGGGGCTCTCAGGTGACTTGAGAAGAAATGAGTGGCAGGTTTCCAAATGTGGCACAGAAAGAAGATCTGAGATTGTTATATAAAGACTCGGTTAATAGATGAGCTATTAGGACCACATGTGAAGATTCGTTTTAGCTGACTGGAATATTTAGTGTTGTGGTGTTTCCTCCTGAGTTGATGTGTTTGAAGTTGGTCAACATTTGTTGTTCTGTTGTGCAAATGAGTCTTATGGCACTGTGTTAAAAGTATATTCAGGGTTCAATAGTTAAGGGGTTAAAAGTTAAGCTCAATCGACAGCTTTTGTGACATAATGTTGATTACCTAACAAATTAATTTAGACTTTTCTCTCCTTTATAAAAGCAAAATAATGGCTTCCACTGAGGCACTTACAATAGAAGTGAATGCGGCCAATTCGTATATGCTAAAATACTCAATGTTTCAAAAAGTATAGCCACAACACGTAAACAATATGTGTGTTAACATGATTTTAGTGTGATAAAATTGCTTACTAACCTTTTCTGTGTAAAGTTATATCCAATTTTACAACTTCGTTGCCTTGACAAAGTAACGCCGCAAACCCTATAATCCTGCAAAAACGATCATTTAAACAATTTGCATCTCAAATAGTACACGAGTTTTAACAGAAGAATTAATGTAAGTGCTTTTATAAAATTATAAGCTTCACATTTCTGACTTTAAACCCCCCAAAGATCAACCCCATTCACATCCATTTTGTTAAAGAAAAGGAGGGATGGGTGGAAAGTAATATTTGTGGTAATCAACATCATGACAAAAGCGGTCAAATGAACTTAAAGGTGCTGTAAGTTATTTTTTTCATGGAAAGGTATGCAAAAAATTTGACGACTCCCTGAAAGATAGTAATGAAATAAGTGTCCTGAGATACACTATATTGCCAAAAGTATTCGCTCACCCATCCAAATAATTGAATTCAGGTGTTCCAATCACTTCCATGGCCACAGGTGTATAAAATGAAGCACCTAGGCATGTAGACTGCTTCTACAAACATTTGTGAAAGAATGGGCTGCTCTCAGGAGCTCAGTGAATTCCAGCGTGGTACTGTGATAGGATGCCACCTGTGCAACAAGTCCAGTCGTGAAATTTCCTTGCTACTAAATATTCCACAGTCAACTGTCAGTGGTATTATAACAAAGTGGAAGCGATTGGGAATGACAGCAACTCAGCCACGAAGTGGTAGGCCACGTAAAATGACAGAGTGGGGTCAGCGGATGCTGAGGCGCATAGTGCCAACTTTCTGCAGAGTCAATCACTACAGACCTCCAAAGTTCATGTGGCCTTCAGATTAGCTCAAGAACAGTGCGTAGAGAGCTTCATGGAATGGGTTTCCATGGCCGAGCAGCTGCATCCAAGCCATACATCACCAAGTGCAATGCAAAGCGTCGGATGCAGTGGTGTAAAGCATGCTGCCACTGGACTCTAGAGCAGTGGAGACGCGTTCTCTGGAGTGACGAATCACGCTTCTCCATCTGGCAATCTGATGGATGAGTCTGGGTTTGGCGGTTGCCAGGAGAACGGTACTTGTCTGACTGCATTGTGCCAACTGTGAAGTTTGGTGGAGGGGGATTATGGTGTGGGGTTGTTTTTCAGGAGCTGGGCTTGGCCCCTTAGTTCCAGTGAAAGGAACTCTGAATGCTTCAGCATACCAAGAGATTTTGGACAATTCCATGCTCCCAACTTTGTGGGAACAGTTTGGGGATGGCCCCTTCCTGTTCCAACATGACTGCGCACCAATGCACAAAGCAAGGTCCATAAAGACATGGATGAGCGAGTTTGGTGTGGAAGAACTTGACTGGCCTGCACAGAGTCCTGACCTCAACCCGATAGAGCACCTTTGGGATGAATTAGAGCGAAGACTGTGAGCCAGGCCTTCTCGTCCAACATCAGTGTCTAACCTCACAAATGCGCTTCTGGAAGAATGGTCAAAAATTCCCATAAACACACTCCTAAACCTTGTGGAAAGCCTTCCCAGAAGAGTTGAAGCTGTTATAGCTGCAAAGGGTGGGCCGACGTCATATTAATCCCTATGGATTAAGAATGGGATGTCACTTAAATTCATATGCGTCTAAAGGCAGATGAGCGAATACTTTTGGCAATATAGTGTATCTCACTGGTCTCAGGTACAGCTCTAGACTCTGTAAACAGCAAACAAAAATGTGTCTGCGGTCTGCGGACAATGACGCTATGTGCCTGTCAATCATTTTGCACGTTCTCTTAGTATTGTAGTTGCAGCGAATTATTGAGGCATAATGCCACTTTTATGCCATGTTGCTCATTACAGTTGTCAGTTGAGGGTGCTATTTTGCAGCTGTTGTTTTTGACAACCGTTTCTGCTCGTGTCAGTCTCAGTAAAGTTTATTTTGGGATCTTTGGAGTGCAGGGTTTTGGAAAAAGGGGGTGTGGCTAATCCAACGGCTCAGTTTGTGGAAATTCTAGAATAGCTAAAATTGCGTACAGAACCTTTAACTTGCACTGAACCTGGAATATTCCTTTAATCATGGATCACAGATGGTTCCAAAATAGATGGTTCTGACACTCAAACTGGAGTTCAAGACATCAGTATTGTATCAAAGAAAAGCTATAATAAATTTAATAATAGAGCTTTGGCTTTGCCTGTTGGGCATGTGTATTTGAACATGGTAAAGATGTGAATAGACAACATGTTTATTCTTAGAAAACATTCTGTTTTACATGTTAGCATGTCCAGAGAAAACGTAATCAAAATCAGAGTTATTAGGCATTCTGTCACTTCGAGGTGCTTACACCGGACCCGTGTTTGGAATTTATATGATAAATCAATTTGTCTAGGATGTGGAATAGAGGGTTATTTGTGTAAGAACAAGTCTGTGTGTGTACATGTAGCTAGGAGAAAGACAGAAAGAGTGATTCTTACCCCAAAACCTAGCCCACAGGACATGCTCTGAGGAGTGCTTGTATATGTATCTGTGTTGATTTACTAGTGGAGAGCAGAGAGGGTTCACAGTGCCTTATTTATGCTGGGAGGCCCTGACGTGTGCTCACCTATGCAAATCACCCCACACCTCAAACACATTTGGCAGTCTTCTATCTGCTCGGCCCATGAATGCTGTCAAGCATGTAGAGGGGACACAGACAAGCTGCCCTTCAACTGAGCTGAAGATGGAGTCAAACAGTCTGACTTTGATGCAGGCCCAGCTGGCATTCAGCCTAGCAACCACTCCAAACCACTACTTAGCTGGATTTGAACTTGCATCATCCACATTAGCACCACGGCTCAGTGTGTCAAAGTACTTGTGTTAGATGCCAGGCCATGACTCCATCATATTGTTTTCTATGTAGTAAAAATCACAAAATCCTCTCAATAGCAGACTACACTGCAAAATCAGGACTGCTAAGAAAGGTCGATCACATTTGATTACCAAAGAGCAGATACATGGAAATAACCCGCCATGACTGACAGCTTGTAGATCAACACACTTGTCTGGCTTGGTGTGGGAAATGCTTGAGTTGTGTCTAATTACTCAGAGCCTGGTTCCTCAGTGCTTGAAAATGAAATACAAATGTCTGGCCTTGGCTTACTGACAAACCTCATCCTGGTGAAGTTGTGGAACAGCGGGTTGATATTAAAACGCATCATATCCACACAATCCAAGTACAAAGAAAATGTATGGGAGGAACTAAAAACAGTGTAAGGTAAGCTGCCATATACACAGCCAAAACGCAAACTGAAACTGAGAACAATGATTTCAGAAGTTTATTGAATGTGGATTTTCTCTGAATCTGAGCATAGTTGAGCCAAACCCGTCTGTCACAGGACTAATCACCTAACATTATTTATGCAATTATAATTGCTATGTAAATGCATTTATGCCACCTCTGAGTAGCATTAAAAATTCTGTGTAAATACACCTTAATGCCACTTCAGATGCAGCTTCTGTGTCACTTCTGCAGTGTAAAGATGGCTTAAGAGACCCAATTTCAGTCATAACACAATTTTGAAAAATGTATAGTTACTGTGTTTCCTTTGCAGTGCAGTAAGCACAAGTCAAATATCTCTTACAAAGACAAGGGATCATAGCAATTATTTTGATGAGCACATTTCTTGTTTAGTTTTTTGTACATGCAAGTGAGAGTAAGTTGATTTGGCACCTCAGTAATTACCCATGACAGCCTGTATCAGAGCAGAGATTAAAGGCAGGTAATGATTTCGCTCAGTCAGGCAGACGGCTGTCAGCAGCTGCCTTATATTCAGTATGTAAGGATGAGACAGGGTAAACACGTTTGGCAGTCTTTCGGCCGCCGACTGCTTCAGAGAGTGTGAAGATAAGGGTGTTTCAACCGACACTGAGCTGATCGTACACTGGCGACATGATGCCAGAATTACGACTGTTTCGATTTAGATGTAACAAAAATCAATGCTATGGCTGAATGGATAACAGAGACTGGCTTTCATTGAGTTCAAAAATACGTAATTTATATTTATATTTATACTTATTTATATCATGCCATGCTCCAAATCACTGAGATCACATTTTTTCCCCATTCTGATGGTTGATGGGAACATTAACTGAAGCTCCTGGCCTGTATCTGCATGATTTTATGCATTGCGGCCACACAATTGGCTGATTAAATAATCACATGGATGATTGTTGGTGCCAGATGGGCTGGTTTGAGTATTTCTGTAACTGCTGATCTCCTGGGATTTTCACACACAACAGTCTCTAGAATTTACCCAGAATGGTGCCAAAAACATCCAGGGGCAGTTCTGTGGATGGAAATGCCTTGTTGATGAGAGAGGTCAACAGAGAATGGCCAGACTGGTTGAAGTCTACGGTAAATCAGATAACCGCTCTGTATTGTATCTGTTTTGGCAGCACGAGGGGGAACTACACAATATAAGGCAGGTGGTTTTAATGTTGTGGCTGATCAGTGTATATATGTATATATACAGTTGAAGTCAGAAGTTTACATAAACCATAGACAAATACATTTAAACTCAGTTTTTCACAATTCCTGACGTAGAAAACATTCCATGTCTTAGGTCAGTTAGGATCACTACTTTATTTTAAGAATGTGAAATGTCAGAATAATAGTAAAGAGAATGATTTATTTCAGCTTTTATTTCTTTCATCACATTCCCAGTGGGTCAGAAGTTTACATACACGTTGTTAGTATTTGGTAGCATTGCTTTTAAATTGTTTAACTTGGGACAAACTTTTTGGGTAGCCTTCCACAAGCTTCTCACAATAAGTTGCTGGAATTTTGGCCCAATCCTCCAGACAGAACTGGTGTAACTGAGTCAGGTTTTTAGGCCTCCTTGCTCGCACATGCTTTTTCAGTTCTGCCCACAGATTTTCTATCAGACTGAGGTCAGGGCTTTGTGATGGCCACTCCAATACCTTGACTTTGTTGTCCTTAAGCCATTTTGCCACAACTTTGGAGGTATGCTTGGGGTCATTGTCCATTTGGAAGACCCATTTGTGACCAAGCTTTAACTTCCTGGCTAATGTCTTGAGATGTTGCTTAAATATATTCACATAATTTTCCTTCCTCATGATGCCGTCTATTTTGTGAAGTGCACCAGTCCCTCCTGCAGCAAAGCACCCCCACAACATGATACTGCCACCCCCATGCTTCACAGTTGGGATGGTGTTCTTCGGCTTGCAAACCTCACCTTTTTCCTCCAAACATAACGATGGTCATTATGGCCAAACAGTTCAATTTTTGTTTCATCAGACCAGAGGACATTTCTTCAAAAACTAAGATCTTTGTCCCCATGTGCACTTGCAAACTGTAGTCTGGCTTTTTATGGTGGTTTTGGAGCAGTGGCTTCTTCCTTGCTGAGCAGCCTTTCAGGTTATGTTGAAATAGGACTCGTTTTACTGTGGATATAGATACTTGTCTACCTGTTTCTTCCAGCATCTTCACAAGGTCCTTTGCTGTTGTTCTGGGATTGATTTGCACTTTTCGCACCAAACTATGTTCATCTGTAGGAGATAGAATGCGTCACCTTCCTGAGTGGTATGATGGCTGCGTGGTCCCATGGGGTTTATACTCGCTAAATATTGCTTGTACAGATGAACTTGGTACCTTCAGGCGTTGTCAAACAAAGAGGGCACTAAATTTGAAGGTAGGCCTTAAAATACATCCACAGGTACACCCCAATTCAGTACACCTCCTATCAGAAGCTAACTGGCTAATTGTCTAAAGGCATGACATAATTTTCTGGAATTTTCCAAGTTACTTAAAGGCACAGTTAACTTAGTGTATGTAAACTTTTGACCCACTGGAATTGTGATATAGTATATAATTCAGATATAGTCAATTAAAAGTGAAACAATTTGTCTGTAAACAATTGTTGGAAAAATTACTTGTGTCATGCACAAAGTAGATGTCCTAAAAGACTTGCTAAAACTATAGTTTGCTAATATTAAGTCTTTGGACTTAATTTATTGGTGTCTGGTGTGGCAACTTTCAACCTAAGTGTATGTAAACTTCTGACTTCAACTGTGTGTGTGTATATGATATATATATATATATATATATATATATATATATATATATATATATATATATATATATAATACATCTATAATGTTGGCACATGCAGCCCACTGAAATTTGTAGTATGTTTCTTTAATACTTAAAATATTGTAATGGATTCATTCACATAGCGCGGGACAGAAGACATGCTTATAAATTTGCTGTGGTTTGCTAATTAATGCTTGGGGCTTTCCAGTAATGTGCAACCAAACAGAGATTTTATTGTGTGGCTGTTTGGCAAGTTCAGGTATGGGGGTTTAATCGCTTGCATTAGTAACAAGTTGTAAGAAGTCACCCTGTGTGCTAATATGAATGAACCCCCTGGAACCAGATCGTTTGCTTTTCTAGTGAAAAGGAAAACATCAGGACGCGATTCATTATCTTAACACGTTCAGCTGTGAAATGCAACATGCAAAGGCTTGTTTTGGTGTCTCATCCTTTTTTCTTCTGTTATTTTTATCCCATGCAGTTTCTGAAATTCACACATTATATATGTGTGTGCCTGGAGTTTACTTTGCTGAGAAACTCTGCATAATCCCCCAAGGGCCCTTGACATCTGTTTGGGGACTGAGAGCTTTAACTTTCAATAATACACTTACTACTCCACGGAGAGACTTAATAAAGATCATAATACGTTACACTCCCATGACATATTTCTCCTCTGCCTAATGAACTGAAATTTCTCTCTCCGTGTCTCATTTCCTCTCTCATGTATCTGCAGACCCATAGGAAGTATAATATAAAAACAAAATAACAAATGAGATCTTTTTAGTGTTGCAATTCTTTCGCCAAGAAAGCAGTGAGATTAAAGTCTAAACAATATCACATACTTTGCTCAGATTTGCCAAGACACCAAATTCTGCAATCAAAAGACAGAGATTTCAATATCAACTCAAACATTTCTCATCAAATTCTTCCAAGATTAAGTATGCCAAAAATTGCCTTGTTTGTTTCTATTTTTATTTCTCCTAAGGAATTGTAGGAAAAACATCTGAGACAAAGTTGATACATGAGACATAACAGAGAACTCCATAAAGTCTCTTAAGCTGTGAAAGAGCAACCACTGACCAATAAAACTTTACCCTGGAGAGGATTAACACATTTATTTAAGTAGATCTTGTAGCATATCATAAAATAAATGCATGTCTTTCTGCACATACAGACATTTTTATGACTAAGGACAACAAATTCTGGCATCTGTATCTCTGCTAAGGGACCACAAACTAAAATGCATATTGCCAAATAGATACTGGGCTCTATTTTCATGAGTGCGCAAAGCGCAGCGCTATGCGCAATGACCGTGTGCTGCGTCTTATCCGATTTTCGTGAGAGCGCTTATTCTAAGCTAAATTTTCGTGCCGGTGGCAAGTGCAAGTAGGCACGGGTGGGAGTGTTTGTGCTATCTGTGTGTGTATGCGCATAAACTGGGGGTGTAATGTCTGTTAATGTAGTGGCGCAAAACAAAATTTGCTGTTTTCCTAAGAAACAGGTCATTGCGTTAAGACGTTTCAAAAGCACGTCTGTTTTCAGCACAAAGTCTAAATTTAGTTCCTGCATTTGCAGTTAGGAGATTCCCCCAGCAGATGGTAATAAAGTTTATGTCCAAACTCTGAAAATATAGTGGAACATTAAAATTTTGTATTAAGATTTGTATTAAATCTATCTCTATAAGTCATGGTTTATTTTTCAATTAATATTATTATGTTTTTTTGTTTTTTTATATTATATTTACAATTTTATTTATGATCTAATTTGTATTGGTATTTGGCCACCTGTTGTTGTAGAGTGATTTTTAAGTCACTGCAAAAGGGGCCGGTGGAAGAAGTTGGAGAGGGTAAAATTTTTGGATTTGGATTTTTTTTTGACCACTTAGTTTTTAAAAAAATTACATTTCTGTTTCGTTTGAAGTGTAATTTGAATTTAGAAATATTTTTGTTTAAATTCTTTTGGTGTTTTAATAAATGAATTTAATTTTTCAAAATCAAAATCGACCGGTAGAAGTGAAGTGCGTGCCGATACAATCACTGGTAATACTAGCCATGATTAACTTCTAATTAACCAATTAACTTCTTATGAATGTGCTGTCTTTGTTTATAACACTGGTGCTTGAGGGAATGGACTACTGTATATAATAGGACGCTGACAGTGCAATAACCGGAGAAAAACCTCCGCATTAAATTGCACTTGACCAAACCCATCTGCGCTTTGCATGTGTGATTTCGCCAAACCCACTTGTGCCTAGACTTAGCGCATTCTTAAACGAAAATAGAGAAACTTCATGGCCATGCCAATTGACTTTGAGATTATGTCTTAAAGCATAGCGCTGCGCTTAGCACTAGTGCTCTTAAAATAGGGCCTACTGCGTCACTTCACACTGGCAACATACCAGCAAAAAGAAATTAGTCAAAATCTAAAGGGAAAAAAATGAAGCTGCATTAAGCAGCAGAGGAAGTAACACTTCAGCCCAGACACAGAGAGGCATTATGGGCGAATTACTATATCAACTCATAGTGTTGAATTACATGTCATCGCCGCCACCCCAAAGCAGCACTATCCCAACAGCCTCCCAGTGAAAGTATAGTTATGTTTATCCAAAAGCAAGCAGAATACAAAGTTGGTGATTAGCTCCCTGATTGTCATACTTGTGGCTTATGAATTATGGGAAAGAGGCTGGATTGTATATAGAAGGGCATTGTTTGACATTTGTGTGTATGTGGGTTTTAAACCCAAATAATCAACTTGCCCTAGGTGTCTAGTGTCATTACTGTTGCATACTCCCCCCTCTGTGTACTGGCTTACATTTCCCTGCTGGGAGAGGAGTAATTACCCTCCAAATGGGGATGATGCAAGATAGCATTCAGAGTTGCACGATTTATCATCAGTATGGCTGAGGTCTGTTTTTAGCGCTCTTAGAATGGAGTGTAGGTGGACTCCATAATGTCCCCAGATCGCTTATTAACACTTTTTAACTGCTTATTAACCAAAACTGCCAGATGACTGACGAAAGTGATTATTTAAGTTCATTTATTCTACTAACCAGCTTTGCAAGCTGTGCTTTTCTGTTTTTGTCACAGCCCCAATGTTATTATTGTTAATGAAAACTATTACAATGACAAAAACTAGCAGTGACATTTTTTTTTTTTTACTACATTAAAAAGTGATTTCGCAAGAATACAAAAATTAACTGAAAATATAACTACAATATGTGCACTACAATATGAACCAAAACTAAATAGAATTACAGAGAAAATGACTTGTCATATTTTCAATCAATATTGGATGTTCTGTTAAAACATTTCTAGGGTGGTCCTTTATAAATCATAAAGCCACATTGATATGTAAAGCAACCAATCACAGTAAACTTGTTGCATTTTCTGATAAAGTGCCATGAGTGTCATAGACTGATGGAACAATTTGTAATGCTGGGTTAAGAAAGAGGTGAAAACTAAAACTAATACTGAAACGCAATGTTAAAGAAACTAAAACTAGTCATTTTCCAAAGATACAAATGAAATAAAACTATATGAACAATTTAAATGAACTAAAACTCAACTAAAATTGAGAATCAAGACTCAAAACGAAATAAAAACTAATGACATTTTCAAAAAAAAACAAAAAAAAAAAAAAAAAAAAACAGCCCAGTGCAGTTCACATCAATGTTACCTTTAATAGGTGGTGAAGTTCATCGACCACATTAAGTCAATGATCTTTTCATCACCACATGGTTAAACTGCATGCCAGGATTCGGTGCTAGGAAGAAAAACAACTAATCAATTAGCTAAATATACTGGCCTCATTGCTTCAACATGTTGCAGTGTATCCTTGCTAATAAAAACAAATCGTATGGACTTGTACCTCTCCTTGTTATTCCTGTCTGTTGTGCTTCCTCTGTGTGTCAGCCTGGGAGTAAAATCTCTTTAATAATCACAGTCACTAGCATTGGGAGCAGATGTTCGGTGTTCGTTTTGTTTGAGGCAAATTATTGTAATTAGGAGATGGAGAGGTAAGGGGTCGTTGCGCTCTGTAAAAGCCCAGCCGAGTTTGAGGAGGGTTGTTGTTGGGCTGGGTGGTCTTTAGTGCTCTATATAAGGCCCTCAAGACATTTTTCAGACCACCACGAATTATACTTGAGTTTGTGGTTGAGGAAATTTAAATGACTAACATTAAAATGTCTTGTTTCTCATTAAGATATACAGATATACACAAAATACGTGTATTCATTTGCACATTATAAATTGCCAACTGCTATGTACTGTCTTTAAATGATGCTAATTTAAATAAAAAGTAATTGTAATATAGTATTTTAACAATTACAATTTTCAAATGTAAATTTTTACTGTAATGTAAAGATGTTATGTAATTTCTACAGGAAAAAGTACTGTATCACAGTAATGAGGATCTAATGAAAATCATCACTGAAAATAATAGAAATTGCAAAAAACAATGAACAGTATATATTTTTACAGCATTTATGAATCTTTGTTAGTTAATAAAAATACAATTGTTCATTGTTAGTGCATGCTAATTCATAGTGCATTAACTAATGTTATTATACAACTTTTGATTTTAAAAATGTATTACTATATGTTGAAATTAACATTAACCAAGATTAATAAATGCTGTGAAAATAGCGTTCACTGTAAGTTCATGTTAACAAATGGAAAGGAGAATTTAGGGGAAAATGTTGCTCAAATGCCATGAAAATCTGGTAAGAAAAATCTAAATGGCATCATTAATGAGTAAATCTTAAAATAGGCTTCATTTTTCTTATGCTGAATGTATTTATTTATTTATTTTGTCTTATGGGGTAAAATGAGAACCCCTTCCATTTATAATAAATTAACAATAATTAAATATGATTAATAATTTGTAATATTATTTATTTTATTAATTAAACACGTTTTAAATAGTAAATAATTTATCCACGATAATACAAAAAACAAAAACAAAACAAAAAAACACCTGTCTCTTGAGAGGTTTGTGTGATGTGACCTCCCTACTCCTTTAAAATGTATTGTATCAGTTAACAATATTAAATTAAGCAGGTAGGAGAGGGCACAGGGACTGATAAAAAAAAAAGCACCCATTATGAACAAAACGCACACACATGCATACACACAGCTAGACTCACTCTTAACAGTTGCTTGACACGCACTGCAGGTCCATTTATCCTCATTACTATAATCTTCTCCACTTTATATCTTATATCTTAACAGCACAATCACACGTATATGCAATAACAGTACATTGCAGTCTTAATTACAGTATATTACAGACAACATAGGTTCAGTTCAGGTTTCCAAACTGAATGGAGATTTATCCACCCACAAGAGGACAGAATACAAGTGTCTACAGGACTCTTTCTTTTCAAGTCTATTGTGATACATTTAATTTGTGTGGAATACTGTTGTGCTACGGCATGAGAGATATCAATAGTGGATTATATAACACAATATACTATAAACCCTTATGGGGTTAATTGAGGAAGAAGATAACGTTTAAATTCCTGAACCTTTATTTACAAGAATTTCACATGATTGTCTTTCAGTTTGAAACTGGTTTCATGTTCAAAGGTTACAATCTAACTTGTGTGGAAACTGTAAAATAGCTCTTTATAATACAACGTGTCTCTACACATAACAGCAAAGTGATAATGCCAGCAAATCTGACCTTTTTCAACTTGAAAACCATTGAGGGTCATTATTACAGCGGAACGTCAGCCTTTTTATTAGGCTTTACAGCCCTGTTCTATTGTGAAGGTGTCTTGAAAAGACCCGTTGGCAGGCTATTTCACTTTGGCACACACTTTGCAGTTTTCATTTATGACCTGATATCTCACACCATTTTGTGTCTTTTTTAGTGAGTCAGAACATTAACACACCACTGCAAAAGCTCTAAAGCAGATCTTTAAGCATTTATCTCTAAAGACTCCTGATGGATATACTACTTTGCTAGGAATGGTTGAGTCTTTAATCAGTGTCTGAAGGCCTGTTTCCAGGTGTCAATAGGCATTTCAATTCAAACTTAACAAGAGAGTTCAGTAGGTAGTACACTGCATAGGAATGGATTGATAATGGTGTGAAGTAGGACTTTGTGAATTGCAGGGGGAATGAATGCTTGCTGATCTGCACTGTATGGACAATGGATGGGCAATGGCAAAACTGACAGCTGTTGTGCTTAGGCTTATCTAAGATCAATGTTATTGTTACACTTGTAAAGGCTGAGCAAATAATTTAGATTTTGGGTGATTCTAGATCAGTGTGGAGAGGATGTCTGTTACCATGAACATATTTAATATCACAGAAAGGTGGTAACACAAAAGCATAACTCAACATGTTCCATACATGTTGAGTTGTGCTTTTGTTTTACCACATTTTTGGCAGGCAATGTCATGGTTTGACAGTTTTAGAGACTCTGTTCAATGTAATTGTTTTTCGAAATGTGAAGTGTATTTATATTGACCTAATTTAACAGAGACACAGAAGTCTAATGCAATGGAATTACATTACAAAAATGCTCATGCAGGCGGTAAAAAATATGTCAGAACAAGTCTGTCAGTGTTCTGTAAAGCCCTCAAAGTATATTCATTAGCGCCACTGATGCATTGCTTTCTCTGTAATCCTCAGTGTTGTTAAAAGAAAAATCTGCAAAACCCTACAAACTGACTGTGGTTATCAGGTGTAAACCATTGTATGTACATCAGTGACTCTCAGATATGTTGTACTGACAGTGTGAATTAGAACACAAACAGTGTGAGACATTGTGATTTAGTCATTATCAAATCAATAGATCAATCAGCGCCCTGCAGAGGCTGTGATAAGGGACATGAATTATCAAAGCCTGAATGCAGAGAATATAGGAAATTGTTTGAAGTTGGAGACACTAGCTGGACAACATTCTGCATCTTCTTTTACACAAACACAACCTTCTTTGTTTACAAATGTGTTGTTCTTTTTAATAGGAGCAGATGGATGCAACCAATTGTGCCACAATCCATTAATCTGACGCCTTGTCATTACCACGGGAAGGAAGGAGCAAATCTTAAGATTAAGAGAGATGAGCACAGGGTGTGTTCACGGATCAAAGGTCACTGAAAAAGCATCATTAGTTAGGTAGCACTGACATGTGAATGCAGCAGGACAGCACCCATTCTTAAACACTTGTCAGTTGGTGTGGCAAAGAGGTGAAATATGCGTTATCGCATATAATGGCTTGCCAGAGGAAGGTCGCATTATTTTACTATGCGAAGAAGAGGATGTGAAATTTAGGTGTTTCGCACGTAGCTTCCCTTTCCTTTAAGGGTTTGGGGTAATAGACTGCAACTTAAGTTTTCTGAGGAAGCAGGAAGGGTTGTGCTGTTCCACCCTTTACACACGCACATTGAAGAACTTGCTCGAGGAAATAATGGGGAGGTTGTCTGCTAATTGCTGTTGCTTTCTCTCTTTGTCTGTGCAAACATCTGCAATAACATATACAGTGCCCAATGAAAGTATTTGGACTCTTATGTCTTAAAAATATACAAAGGTCATTGCATTGGATACAAAATATAAAACCACATGGCAACTTTTCTTTGCCATTTTTTTCAATTGTTTAACCAACGGCAGCCAAGGTATTTATTTTTTGTTTGGATGTAAACAGTGGTTAATCACATTAATTTTGGACTTGTTGCATTAACATTTGACAACCATAAAGTGTCCAAATAATGTTGTCTTGATTTGAAACAGTATATATTATATAATACTTACAAAGTTATTTCTGAGAAAAGTTTTGCTTAACAAGAACTGCTTAAAAGCTGTGCAATTTTCTTATTCTGAATGTTAAGTGGTTTTTAAAAGTTGCTGCCAAAAACTCTAGAGGAATCAGTTTTGTTTGGCTTTCTTTCTTTGCTATCTTATCTTGCTGTCTAAAATGATCCCTCCAAATCTATAAGACACTTGAACTCGAGTTTACGAAAATACGTCAGCTTTAAGAAGTCTAACTGGGATGATTTAGCGATTGTTCAGTCTAGCAATTTCACAGGCTTTATTCAGACTCATTTGACATTTAGAGGGTAATGTGATGAAGTACTCCGCATTGGTCTGTGTAGCTATGACTAAACAGAGCTGCTCGTCCAGCTGTTGTGTCAAGCATAATGACTAAAAACACAATTATCATTTGAATCTACACATAGCCAGAGTGGTGTCTTGGAACTCACTCTACAATCATAAAACAGCCTGAACATTCGTTTTATGAAATTTAATGGAACTCAACAATGTTATAGATTATGCTCTTTTACAATACAGCCATATTTCTTAAATTTTATAGAAAGAGGAAACTCATGCCCCTGTGACTTCTCCTTTGTAAGATTCTCTAGAATTGGCAAGGAATCAACACAATAAGTTCATTGTATTCGGCTAAAGTGTGGAGGTGAGAGATGACCATTAGGGCCATCTTCACTATCAACACACTGAGCCCTGTCTGAAGGACAGAAGGGGAGGGTGTGGTATTGAGCTTATTGAAATTCCTTAGAACTTGTGAGAACTGCCTATATCTCTGTTTTGACCACAATACACAAGTGTAAAGCACTGTGACTTGTAATATTAGCGTCAATGACTTGTGGATTAACAGCACTGAATCAGTCATTGTCATCATTTTCTAATTACGGTCCACATTCTGGTTAATACTTTATTCTGAAAAAGAGTTATTGGGATATTCCTGTATACAAGCAATCAGCATATTCTGAATAAACTAAGACACGTGTTCTTTTCCTGCTATTCTCTTTTGGAAATAGTTGAGATGCATTTGCCATTTATTATACTGAATTGTATTAATTTTGGACAGTTATTTAATCAGCTCATTGATTTGATTTATTCATGTTGACACAATAATAGACATGGGTGCGATAAATTGTAAAATGCTGGTCATGAGATTTCTTTTAATGGTTCCAAAAATGTGTTTCTTCAATAGCTTGCCTTTTCACAACTGTCTCTAATATCCTATGTAAGCTGGATTCCAGCACAGAATAAAAAAAATGTCTCGCTATTGCGAGATATAAAGTCGCAATTGTTGCAAATGAAGTCATAATTTTGAGATATAAAGTCAGAATTACATTTATTTATTTTTTATCCAAGTGGGATCAAGGCACCATAGTAAATATCACCCAGAATGACCTTTGTTTGAACATGTACAAATCATTTTGCAGTTATTAGATTTTCCGAATAAGGCGTTTACATGACCTACATTTTAAATTACATCAGATTTTAAGCTATGGCAGGTTAATGAGAATATGTGACACTTGCATAACCATATGATCATATTCTGATTAATATCGGAATATTCTTGTGCATGTAAACTGAATCAAAATAAATATTTATGCATTGAGGGAAAGGCTGCTTTTCGGAATGGTTACATAATTCATTGGGCCATTCTCGTATCTTAATCTGAGTTGTGAACAAAAATTTGTTCCTGAGCACTTTCTGTTTTTCCTTGTCATGACAAGTGCTGCTGAAATAACAGGAACTCTTGGACCATTGGTGGAAAACAACAGGCTAACTTATGCAACCGAAATCCTGCAACACATATTCAGTATTGAATGAACTTCTCCAGGATGTACTTGACTTTGTTTAGAGACAAAACAAATGGCTCTGTCGATTGAAGAGGCTTTGCCATGGGTTCTGGAGGAATGTGGATGAGTGTTGTTTTGGGGTGGGGGTGGATGGCAGGGGGCTTGAATCTATAGTGTGCTTGAAGTGCAGGGGGAGGGCCTGAGTGCAAAGGGGGCTGGACCGGGGGTCTGACTACAGGGGGACATGCCACTTGGCACACACACTGATAGTAAAGTGTTTATGGGTGGTAGACTGTTGCTGCTGAGACAAACTTCCAGTTGCGTTACGACAGAATTCAGTCTATACATAACTCCATATCATTGTGGACATGCTTGCTGGACTCTTCCTTGGATACTAGCACAAATTGGAGGCTTTTTCTAAATGCTGCAGGATGCATTACACAGAGGTAAGATGTTTCTTAAAATGGGCTCTAGTCAGTAGAATCAAGTCTGAACTAGTCTCACACTGTAAATATGAAACTCTATAGAGTTGTTGCTTGACTTCTCACATTAGCAGGGCATAGAGTCACACAGCCAAACTAGTTGTGTGTGATAACTAGGCTGTTTAATGAACTAACACTTTAATGCCAAAGTTGTTTGAAATCTGTTGAAATAATTGGGTCTTTGGAATATTAAGCCAAATATTACATGGTTAATAATCAGTCACGGAAAAAGCAATATTGATCATCCTTAAGTCTGAATAATGCTGGGACGTATCCCCTAAATGTCTATAGAGGTTATGGCCTTGCATAATCAAAACTAGGAAATGATTTATATCAATATGTCTTAGTGGGTTGCAGCGGGTTACATTCAGCTCAATATTTGATCTCTGCACTGAATGTATCAATACTTGACTAAATTTACACTTAACGTAGCATGTCAGACTCACTCGGCTGTAATAGAGCAGTTTCCTTTGGTAAGCTTTTATACCTCAGACTTGACCAAATTGGCGCTGTTAGTCCCAGGTTTGTTAAATCACAGCCTCAGTTGGAAAGGTTGCAATTTAACCTTCTGTTGAGTCAAGCTCCACTCTGTGTTTATTTCTAAAGTGTTTCATATTTGACTTAGTAATTCCTGGCCTGTGCTAAGAGCTCACTCTCCTCTCTGAGGTGCCAGTCAGATCAGTGGCATACATCTGGAGCGTGTTTACCTTTCTCTGCTGTTGTGACTTTTTTTTAAATGACCTAGCTTGAAATGTTACTTTCCTTCAACGAATGCTCCTTTGAAAACTGTGCAGGGTAGGTCCACTCTGTTTTAGTTTTTGCCACAAAACCACACATTGTGTCTGTGCCAGAGAGTGACAAGGTGTAATGTGAGTGGTTGTGTATGTTGGCTTAGGAATTCACAGCAGCCATTTCCTACTTTAAAAGACAGAGTTTTGACGGAGAGAGCTAGCAGAGAAAGTAGTGCGTGTGGGGTTGATACGTTTAAAAGTTTTCAGATTATTTAGAGAAAGTGTCAACCTCTTCCATACAATAACAACATAGGCCAAATAAACTGCATTTTAATTTTTCACCTGTACTGGTCTACAGTAGAGTATGCTAAACACTGAATGTCAGAGTCAAACAGGAACAAAATATTGTCAAGCTCTGCAGAATACTGCTATATTTCATTTGACTGCTACAGTATGTTCATTTAGATTAGCAGGTGCCTTTTACAGAGCAACAGAAATTGTTACATATAATTTCAGCATTAGAGAGCCTTGATTTTAGATATCAGTATTTCTTCTGGGGCATTCATATTTATTTAAAGGTGGTCTACTCCTTTGACAAGCCTTTCTCATTGCTGCTTTCAGAGGTCTTTTAAAGGTTTCCAATGGTTCATTCTCATTCAGGTGTCTTAATAGTGTTAGGTTATTGGGCACTGATGTGGGAAATGAATTTGCATTTCCATTTGACTGGTGTCACAGGAGGTCAGTAGAATTGTGGTCAAGGTAAGGATCTAATAACATTTATCCTTAAGAGGATAGGGAAAATGTTATCAGCTCCAAGAAATCCTATCATATACATTTATGTTTGACCAAAAGATCTAAAAACTTACAGTATATTTGGAAACAAACACCAATTATAAAAAAGAAAATAAATCAAACTGTAATGTATCACGTAATGGGCTAAGGTGTATTTGGACATTCCCTATGACTTGGGGCAAGCTGAGAGGGGACTTGTGAAGCTAAAAATTCAACTCAAACAAGGGTGTTAACACACTATATCAGTGTCATTTGCAAGTCAAAAGACTGGAATGAGGTAGGAGTGCTCTTTTCAACACCTTGGGACCAAAGGCATTTTATCAGAGAGTGCTCTGAAGAGCTTAAGCATCAAGATAAAGAAGGCCTGGAGAAAGAGATACAAGTGTCTAATCATGTTTCATGTACACTATGACATATTACTAAGCTGACCTTTCAAAGTGCTATTTCCCCTGGCCATTCTCTATCTCAAGGCCCAGATAGATATAGGAATCCTTCTTGTGGAAGTATCCCAAACCCCACACAGTATCAGTACAGGACAATACCTACCATGAGTAGATGTTCTGAGTAGAACATTCTTCCACAAGAGAAAACATGAAACGACAATGAAAAACTATCAGAAATTGTCCCACTTTACCTGTACTCACTTTATAACTCATTAAACTTTTAGTAAATAGTTAAAAGAAATCGAAATCGTCACCAGAACAAATATGACAAACAACTTTGAAAGAATACTAATGATGGACCATGCTAATGTTTGATTGCACCAAATTTTACATGAAAAGAGACTGAAACTCTCTTTCTCTCTCAACACGAACAGCATCAACATCTGATGAGTCTTGAGACTACATCAGGGATCCGGCCCATTACTCGGGCACCAGACATGGACTCCAGAGGAGCCAAAGTGGCACTTGGTTTTCAGAGGAGTTCTACCTCTGATGACGACTCTGGATGCGTTCTGGAGGAGTACAGCTGGGTTCCTCCTGGATTACGACCCGAGCAGGTAAGCCCTGAGCCTGTATCAGACTTTCTCATACATATGTGTAGATGTCCTACTAAAATATCATAACTAGAGAAGACAACCATAGCGAAAAATATAGATGGGCATATCTCATGTTCTTGATACTTCTAATTAACTGCAGACAACCCAAAATTTTGGGAAGAAGCTGTTTAGAATCTGTCCCAAAAAACTAAAATTGTCTTTCCCTTTTTTGACTCCACATTATTTAAAGTAAATTGTGTACATTTCACACCAGACATAAGCAAAAATGCTGACATTAAACTCAACCACTTTGCAGTGATTCAAACATTTCCTCATAATTACAAAACTCTTCATTTCTCACGGTTTTCAAAAGTGGTTTTTACCTCAAGTTAAGTTCTCAGACAATTTAGGTTACTGATATGAAACCAGCCAGTCAACTTGTGAAGTTTGATGGCTGACAATGCACTGCCTTAACACATGGGTATGAGATTTTTGAGAGGAATCTGAACACCAAAAGAGTTCATCCAAGGTTTAGGGAATGCATGGATCCCTGGAATCTAGGCATTTTCTGTGCTATGACAGAGCAGCAAATGCCCTTGCACAGGGGCAAACAGCTCTTAATGAATCTACACACTGACATGGGCAAATTCTGGCAAGATCTATGATTACTCTCAGACTGGACCTCTCAACCTTGACATTGAGCACATCTATATCTAACTGACAGGGTGTTAATGGGCAGCATAAATGCAGGCTGCTGATTTACAGAGAAGGAAAGCACATGTGTCACTTGTCACAAGGGAGACTTTGTGTATGCCATTCATGCACAAAAAAGCAAACCAGCTTACTATATGGAGACTGCAAAGTTTCAAAGATAAGGCCAAAGAAACCAGTCAGAATCTCCAGAGAGTACTAATGTGAGCACAAGGACAATTAGGGAGAAGAAATATTTACATTTTGAAAATTTGCCATATTGTCTTGAAATAGAATCACCAGGGTGAGCAATGAGAATTTGTGCTAATTGCGTTGAATCCTTCCTGCAGTGTACAAACTGTTGCAGGCATTTTATTTCACCACAGAGACTAGTCACGGCAAGTGAAGTCATTAATGGGAAAATGCTTAAACAACTGTTATATACTTTCCAAATTATATTACAATTGAATTTCCATGCTTTTAATTTGTATGCTGAATCTTCAAGAATGTCTGGTAGAAACTTTTCCTCCATGTTGATATCTGAAACTATTCAACTTTCCCTGAATGGTTTAAAAACAAAATATCACTGCTGTCAAAGCTAGTGTTACAGTTTAATGTGTTGGCTTAAACTGCCAGAACTTTACTTGTGTGGTTCAAGCACTAGTCCCAACAACACGGCCATTTAATAAACCTGTTTTTCCCCCCTGCTGTGTGCAGTAAGCAAACAGAACTGAGCCTGTGTCTTGGGGCTAGTTGGCACTTTCCTGAAACAATGCAATACACAAACACACATGCAGGACCTACGGGGTGGAGGAGGGTCTAAAGTGAGAGAGGGTCTTAAATTATGTTAAAATCTGTTTTTCTAACCCCCACCTTCTCCTCATTTTTCAAAACGTGGAGTAGGGGGTCTAATGTCCTCATGAAGGCTTTGGTAGCACTGGTAGGGGTTTAAAGGGAATTCAGGGCAATTTGTATGACAGCTTTCCGTATCAAATCCCACTCACACTACATATACACCCAACCCCAATGCAACAGAAATAATGGTCCACATTCATCTGCACAGTAACACTCAACACAAGGGGCATTCCAGCAGCCATCTATCTTTGTGTCTTTAATAGTGAACTGCCCCGTAAATATCCTTCATGGTCGCCACTGACAGACACTGCTGTTTAAATGCTTTGTCCCTGTCAATATTATACCTGCTTCCCCCTTGTTGGGGAGACAATTGGGAGAAGTCTGTATGACACGCTGAATGATGTAGCACCAATTGAGGCTGGTGTCTCATTTCAGCTTTCAGCTGTTGAAAACATATCCTAATCCTCTTTCTATCTGTTTGCCTTCTGTCCCCAACAGGTCCAGATCTACTTTTCCTGCCTGCCAGAGGAGAAGGTGCCATATGTCAACAGTCCTGGAGAGAAACACAGGATCAGACAACTCCTCTATCAGCTGCCACCACATGACAATGAGGTATAAGCCAAAAAAACAAAACAAACAAAAAAAAAACAATAAAAGTGATGGAGATGACACTTCTATGCTGCTAGAATACAAAATGGTTCTACTAGAGAAGTGGCTCTTAATCCTGGTCCTGGAGTAACCCAGTGCTGGGCACATTTGGAATGTCTGCCTTATCTGAAACAAACAGTTCATGGAGCCTCAACTAATAAGCTAATGAGTGGAATCCACTGCATATCTAAAATGTGCAGTGCTGGGGTACTTCAACAGCAGGATTGAGAACTACTGGACAAGAGGACTTTACAATATAACAGATAAAAAGTGGTTGAAGTGTGGATACAAATGTGCATAAAAATTCCTGTGGAGTTTGAATACAAAGCTCTTAAGTGGTTTCACAGAGGGGTATTTTGTTCCTTACTGCTATCAGCAATAAAATACTCCTCTGTGATTTTTATGTCAGACCTAGAACTGTGCTTTTGCAAATTCCAGGCATAACTGTGGGTTATAGATCTACAAGGCTCTTAATATATGGCATCGTTTACCCCCCGCCATGACAAACAGAGCCAATTGTTTATCTCTTGTCTTTTTGTATGAGTTCCCCAAGTCAATTGTAAACTCTGAGGCTGATTTGTGTACTTTAACTTAGCACCACAAATATGGGAAACTGAATTTCACAACATTCGCTTCAAAAGCTTGTCTGTTCCTGCCCATTAGCAAGACGATAAAGCCTTTTATGAAATAGACTTCTCTTATTTGTCTGTTCTTTAAGCAAATAAACATTTTTTAATTTCGCTCCTTTAACACAGATCCGATACTGCCAGACCCTCAGTGAGGAGGAGAGGCGAGAACTCCACATGTTCAGCATTCAGAGGAAGAAGGAGGCACTCGGCAGGGGAACCCCAAAACTGCTTCCCAGAGCCCTGCAGCACATTTGCAAACATGTATGTAGAAACACAATGGCTCCTTTTCTTACCATCCATAGAAATATTAGCCAGATAGAACTTGCATACAGATATTCATTGCCCTATTAAAACTCCTAAAGGTGATTTTGTGAATGTATACTAGCCTTCAAGGTACTCTCTTAGAAACAGACCTTGTTGTTATACTTGAAGTAAGTGGCTTGAGACAGCCTATAGTTATTTATGTGACCTTTAATTCCAGCCCTATTAAATCTACTTACGATGAAAATGAAGTTCCTGCTTCATGCTACATTCTCTTGGAAGCAGTGTTGATAGTTTTCATGGCGAATCAGACAACTTGGAATCAGGCAAATGGAACAATTATGGCCTAAAGTCATCCAAGGCACACAGACAATTCATAGAAAACACTTACAACACACAATCTTTGGATGAAGACCATCTCCTTCAGGGCCAGACCTAGCAAATGTGAGCCAATGCAGAGCTTGTTTCCTGTTGTGAAGACTTATAAACACAAACCGAAAAAAAAGAGAGATTATAATACCTCTGAAAAACAGATGTATCCCTTCACCACAAGTTGCCACACAAGACATAGCCGAACAACGCTGATCTTGGGTCTCTGGTTTCCATTGCCGAAAAAAATTTCTGGGACACTCAACACCCCTTTTTCCAAGGCCATTGGCCATATAGTAATAATGGGAAACAGCTGTGAAATGAATACTTTGGCAATAGTATTTATAAAAAGACTTGTGATCATGCATTTGGTCGTGCTCAGTTGGTATTTGGAAGGCCATTTCAACAGAGGTGGGGGTCCATTTTAATTAAAACGGAATGTCTGTGTCCAAACAAGAATGAGAATTAAATAGAGTTAAAATCAATACAATGCAATCCTGTCTGTCTTACCAAAGCAGCCAAAATTCACTAAAGAGATTTGCAACCAATTGACTTTAATAAAGGTTTTGCTTTGAATTTCAGTGTAAAGAGAACATCAAGGGCGGAGAGATGGCTGTGTTTGCTTCAAGAGCAGGCCCTGGGCCATGCTGGCATGCAGCATGCTTTACTTGCTCTACCTGTCAAGAGCTTCTGGTAGACCTAATCTATTTCTACCACAATGGCAAAATCTACTGCGGTAGACATCATGCAGAGCTTCTGAAGCCACGGTGTTCAGCATGTGACGAGGTAAACATTAAAATGCCAAAATTATTCCCTTTGGAAAGGGTCCCTTCTTGACCCTTTTCAAAAAGTCAAAACAAAAAGCAACTAAATGTACACGGTTAAAAAGGAATTTCGTAATTCTTCCGTTTCTTCTCAGATAATCTTTGCTGACGAATGTACCGAAGCTGAGGGTCGTCACTGGCACATGAAGCATTTCTCTTGCTTTGAATGCGAGACAATTTTAGGTGGACAGAGGTACATCATGAAGGATGGACGATCCTTCTGCTGTGGATGCTTTGAGTCATTGTATGCAGAGTATTGTGAGGCCTGTGGGGAGAATATTGGTGAGTCAACTCTAGAACAATGTATCTACCATTATAAGTTTATTGCAAAAGTAAGGTGTTTCCAAATTGATTAATCTTGTCTTTATTCAGGAGTGGACCATGCTCAGATGACGTATGAGGGTGTACACTGGCATGCCACTGACAACTGCTTCTGTTGTGCCCAATGCAAAACTTCCCTTCTGGGCTGCCCCTTTCTTCCAAAAGAGGGTCGGATTTACTGCTCTAAAGCCTGTAGCCTTGGTGAGGATGTCCATACCTCAGACTCTTCGGACTCAGCCTTTCAGTCCGCCAGATCACGGGAATCTCGGCGTAGTGTACGAATGGGCAAGAGTAGTCGCCCTACAGAGCAGTGTAAGCAGACACAACTCTATTCAGCAACAGAATACAGGACCTCCAGTCTCTGTGGTGACAAAACTGAGACCATATGCCATCAGTTGGAGAGATTGAACTTTGCAGAGGAAAAGTACTGGAGAGACAGGGATGAGCAGGAAGCCCCCGAGGACAGTGTAGAAGATTGGGCTGAACATGAGGACTACATGACCCAGCTGCTCCTGAAATTTGGAGACCGTGGAGTCATCCAAACAGAGGACACCAGGCAGGCTGAGGCATGGATGATAAAAGACTCTGAGAACAATAGGACCAAACCAGAGATGAAGATGAGTCGCCACAATTTGGCAAATAAGAAAAACCACACAGATATGTACTGGGCCCAATCACAGGATGGACTCGGAGACTCTGCCTACGGAAGTCACCCTGGCCCAGCTAGTGCTAGAAAGATTCAAGAGCTGGAGATGGATCAGGCAGCAGGACCTGGTTTCTGGTCTGAGCCTAGGCAATGGTACGAAGACTCTTTGGAGTGCATTGCGAGTGAACTCCGAAAGGCTGAGCACAACATTGGAGATTCTATGGATTCTCTAGCTCTCTCAAACATTACAGGTAGGAATATCATCTCCACCCTGCTATCTCTGTATCTTTCATATCTTGCTTCTTAAATAAGTCTTTGTTTACTCATAACATCTCTTTTATTTCTAAGGAGCTTCAGTGGATGGAGATGGCAAAAACAGACAGACCATCTACTCATTCCAAAACATGGAAGAGCAGGAAATAGAGATGGAAGGCTGTGATAACATCAGTAACATGGGCACACTAAACTCCTCAATGCTCCACAGGAGTGCTAATTCCCTGAAGAGTCTAAACTCAGAGCTGGACCACGAGGGGGCACTGGAGGCAGAGGAGGAAGAGAAAATAATTCCTACTTATTTTGGAGAAGAAACACCCTCTCCGCTGCATCTTCCTGTGCTAAGAAGGACCAAGTCTCAATCTCAGCCCCAATCCAGACCTCAACAAGTTAAGTTTTCTGATGATGTTGTGGATAAGGGATATTATGTTGAAATGGGCTTGAGGCACCCACCAATGAGTGAGAGGACTCGCAGACGGACCTATCACATGGAGGAGCCGCCGAAATGTCCTACCAACAGACATCACAAACGCAGACAGGGCCAGAAAACACTTTCAGAAAATGCCTTGCATCTTCCTTCTAAGGAGAGGGCAAAGTTGCATGATGTGCCTCAGGTAACTGGCTCAAGCATACCTGAACCCAGGAACGGTATTCTTCTGAATCCTTCGGCACACAAAACCAATTCAGACTATGCTCAGCAGGGTATGGTCCGAGTTGACCACTTACAAGACTTTTGTGATGATGATGATGAATGGTGTTCAACATGCTCCTCTTCATCCTCAGAGTCTGAGGAAGAGGGGTTCTTCCTTGGCCAGCCAATCCCCAAACCCAGATCCCAAAGCTTTCATTATTACACAGAGGACTATCCAACCCGGGTCACAGCTTTAACATCCCCTTACGGCTCACGGACCAAACAGAAAAGGAAAGGGCACAAGGGAAAGAACTGCATAATTTCTTAGACTTTAGACTAAATATATCCAGCCTGCCTCTGTTGCAGTTGGAACATAAACATGCCTGACTCTAAAGGAGCTGGAAAACAAAACTTCTTTAATGAGATTTAAGTTTGTGTCTTTACAAGTATGGCGTGCCAGTTGTGTTGATGTTGTATGAACAATGGAAAGTAACTTGCAATCTTTCCTTGTACATTGTATAGCAAAAGCATTATTCCCAAAAGCAAAATTACTGAATAGCATGTAGACTAACTAAATAATTATTTAATAGTGCAAGCAATGTACATTTGTTAAATTAAGATTGGAATACTGATATTTTTTATATTCAAATATGTCAAATGATTAATTACCACAATTTTCTATCCTCAAATGGAGTTTTGATTATTACTGAACAAAATTAACCAGGGTTTTGTAAAGGCAAAGATAAAATATATGAACTATCCACATGTTTAATATCCTTATGTTACTTTGTGGGTGTAATAACTGCACCCTTAAACATTTGTGTCCACAATATGCTTATGTGCTTAAACAGTGTTGGGGGAGATCTACCCTCAATCATGTACATTTAACTACAGGTAACCATACTATCCCTTTTTAACTAAGATGTCAATAAAACAATTTAAGAGAGATTTAAAACATTTTCTTGCTACTTGATATTTCTTGTGTGTTCAATGGCTAAGTCTGGCTCTGACACCAGAAAAATATATTTGGATGCTAAATAATCAACTTTTTTTTAATTACAAATGTTAAAAATCACAAAAACTGTTTATTTAAATCAAAAAGAAAATACATGCGTTTATACGGCAGGTTCAAGACTCTTTATAATACTATACAAAGTAAAATCTACACAAATACTTGTTTTTTTTTTATAATATCATGACTGGAAAAATTCATAAAAAAAAAAGAAATAAAAAATAAAGACAAAAACGTATTATTGTCAGATGCACAGCTTTATAGTATTACAGATACTAGCAATTAGCTGAACCATAAATATTACCATCATTTGTAAAACATTTGTCATTGGTCTGAAAGTATGTATGTGAATGTAAGTGACTTCATTGGCAACAACATAGAACACTTTCAGTTTATACAGACCTGATCAGGACAACCAACATCTAGTAAATGCAAGTACTCAGGGGTTAATAAATCTCTTAAACCTTCGCAGTAATTCAGGAACAGAGCAAACCCTCCATTCTAGGATTGCTTTCCTTGTCTTCATTATTTAATTTCTTTATTAATCATAATTTTAAATGGATACAAAAGGGATTTTAAAGTAAATCCAGATTCATCAACTAGTATTAATGGTTAATTGGACTGCATAAACAACAAATAGAGAATATACAAAACACAGAAATCTTCCATGTCCCACATCCTTTCAGACCTGGATGATTTATTTTAGGTAGACACAGAGTACACAACGTACGAAGTCCGGGGTCTTCATGTAAGACATCAGCAACAATGAGGAGCTCTTGTGTAGGTTCAGAGATTTCAAAAACCAAAACTGCTGGTGGAGTGAAATTGCATCACCTTAGACAGCAGGTTCAGGCTGTCGTACGACCTCATCGAGTTCAGCAATGAAGTGTTGCAAGTCCTCGAGGCATCGCTCACGGATCTCGGTGAGGTTCTCTTTTAGTGGGTTCTGCAGGTGCTTCTCTAAGCTGGGTTCTTTGGCCACCAGCATCTTCACCACCATGCCGAACGTCTCACAGTCCTGACGGTACACCTGCCCAAAACACAGCCCAATGATCAGAATTATAACATTGTAAAATTATGCAGAGTCATTCAAGAAAATTCAAATGATTCCTAGGTTTTTTTTTTTTTTTTTTTTTTTGATACAGTGATTTAATAAGATTAAACAGTTATTAAGTTAACTGTTCTTACATGTGCATTGAAAAAGAATGACAAGAGACATGTCTCATTCTGGGCAGATGTGTGAATGGCTTTCAGCTGCAGATGGCTCATGAGTGTAGCAAGATTTCAAACAACCGAGTGAATGGGCACTTTTGTGTATTTAAGTTAATTTGATTCCTTTTGTAGACTAATTAAACAAAAATGATGTGGCCGGTATGAAGTTTTCCTGAAAGTTCGTACTGGGCAAGCTGTTACAAACCACCGAAAAAAACTCAAAACACAGATTTAGTTTGAAATGATGTCAGACCCATTCAATCTTCGATTTTTAATTAAGTATCCCAGGGCCTTAATGAGCCAGTTCTTCTGAATCTGCAGCATGAAACACAGCAAGTCCAGTGTAGTCTGTTTCCCAAACAAATAACTCTGAGCCGTTTTTTGAATCTACAGCGCAGAAAACAACATTATTGCCACATAGCACAGTCTAAACTGACTCTGGAACTGTTACTGTGTTTATTTAAATGTTGTACTTCAGAACTGTGAGACTTCAATTAGGCAGTGCAGTTACTGACTGGCTGTTCATGACAATGTATAGTTAAAGATACACAAGTTTTGTTGTTATCAGTGACATTTTATAAAAGAATAAATTAATGAATTAAATGTCATATATAATTACATAAATGTTACATTTAGAACTGTAATTCAATAAATGGTTAGAATCAATTATTGGATTGCATTTAAGTCTCAAATGTATGCAAACATGCCTTTTACAAGAATTGTATAAAATGTGTTTCTTATTTGTTATATCTGCCCTGTAAAAATCTGAAATAATCTCATAATTTGGCAACAGTCTGCTGAGGGCAGTAAATGCAATAAGAATTGCACTTCATATTTCAAAATAATTCTACCTCAAAAGTATTGTAAGATTCGTTAATCGGAACCAGAATCATTAACAGGTATCGGAATAGTTAAATTCCTTACGATTCCCATCCCTAACGATTCCTCAACAGGGCTGCTTAATAAAGCAAAATGACATTATACTCCAACTATATTAAAGTGTAATTTATCCAAGCCTATTCATTGTACAAGGGCCACAACTACAGGGGACAGTCAGGTTTGGAAAGCAAAAGTGTTACAATTCACAAGTCTATTTGATTCTCCATACTAGCATCATACACACAAGCATAGTTAAGCACAGACAATTTCCTGATGTAAAACATTTCCATTCATGCCAAATATTTAAAATCAATACTGAATCACTTAGGCCTACTTCCCCTCTGACTAGGAAATACACATGTTCCATCAAAGGTTTCAAAGATCTCATCGAACATATTCATGAAGCCATCTTTCATCTAATGATCTAAAAGTTTCTCTTTTCACTCGAGGTCACATAAGATGATGGCTGGACAGTGGTTTTGTTGCATGTTTGGAACAATGCTGTGTCTTCAGCCAAACGAAAGAACACAGCCCCAAACCAAAACTCTTGGTTGGATAATCAAACACTTCTGGCCATCAAAGCAATGCTTCAGACCCTGGGGAGTCTGCATAACCTCTGCAATTACCTTCAGTCAAACACAAGCCCTTAGGACATGCAACGTTTTGCTGTAAATCATTTCTGAATTTTACTCTACAATTTACACGAGGAGACAGTGATAAAAATCAGACAGTGCTGTGCTGTTGTGACTTTATGATGGTACGAACCAATGCAACATGCCTGACTGATTAAAAAAAAATGGAAAAAAAACAGGGTACCAACAAAGTCTCTCCAACATGGCTATAACATTACATAACCCATCCACAACATTTGCAAGCACTTAAAATATAACAGGAACTGAGAAGTTGGGTCATTATCAAAAAAGGCCATCAATATCCACAGTGGCTCATACTACCTGCCCCTACAAGCTCTGGAAAGGGTCTGGAAAGAAATTTGCCAACCCAACTAATTGTGCTGACTAATAATTTTGCAGTGAGCTCCTCATTAGCCGTTCACATAAGGGCTCTTTCCCATGGCTGAGTCAGGTTCTAGTAAAATGAGATCACCTGGTTCCAGGAATCACCAGGGCCCACACGCAAAGCCCCCAAGGTCTTGTGTGAGAACTCTCTCTAATAGTCATTAAGTAAAAGTAAGATCTTCTATGCTAACATACTAACAGGGAGTCAATTAGAACATTCCAGAATAGAATGGATAAATGACTTAGAGGGAGAGAGAGAGAGAGGAAGTCCTCAGAAGCCTGAGGATCCCAGTTAAAACAGACTGTGTGTTAGTGAGTCAATCTGTGTGACTGTTTGATTTCATTAAACACCTGGCTAACCACTCGCAGCGAAGTCTCCATTCTCCGTACAGTAAATATGCTCCCTTGTTTATTATGCAAGGGACATGCGTCCACTGCAGTTTCTGTGCTAGGATGTGCAGTCGAGCATGTACCTCTTGAAAATGTATACATGCCAATTTTAGCCACAGGAAGTGTGGAAAACATTGGTGGTTTCAGGAAGTTAATTTTTTTTAATGCATTAAACAGTCAACTATTAATCGCATAAATGAACGCAATAAATTTCCCAGCCCTAATTTATACCATTTTAATGGTGCAAGTCGTTATTCATTAATATATTTCTGGGGGAAAATGTCTGAGAAGCCATTACTGTATCCTATTATGAGATGTTTTATAACCCTGTACATACACACACAAAAATAGCCATGCTGAGATTAAACGATTCATTACAATGTCAAGAATGCTGGGAAAAGATTTCTTCGAGCATGCTCTACTTCATACACTTCCTTTGAACTCCACCTCTGTTACCCAATCAAACAGGAAGGCTGCACTAGACCTCAAATGTGTGTGTTCATGCTTTCATGTGTCATTTTTGTACTGTGGGAGGCAGATTCCTGATTCTCGGTAAAGATAACAGGGAATTATTTAGGAAGGGTGGTAGAAAAAAGGATGGAAAGGGGGAGAGTCTATCTCGACTCTCGAGAAGTTCACAGAAAGTTCAGTTTTATTTTAATATCCAACACCAAACCACCAAGTGTTCTGTTTCGGTGCTGAAAAATTCAATAGGTTCAGCTGTGTTCCCAGTAGTATGCACTAATAATAAACATTATGAATGTGTTTCAGAGGCTACAGCTAGCTTTAACTAACTACAATGTATGCGCTGTCAGTTCCAAACAATAATCATTTAATTTACATTTAATAACAACACAAAGGCAAAAGAATGCCTGTGATATGTGAAAGAAGAAAACTGGGCACAATAGTTATCACTCCATCATTTGCCAAACACATTAGTCCTCACGTTTTCAGATCAGAAACAAACATGATTAGAGACTGACGGAATTGAAAATGCCTGTCTGCACAACCCCAAGACCACTGATTAAAACTCAGATTAAGCCTCAATTTAAGACTGCAGAACTATCACAACAAAGCTGCCCTACTTGCAGTACTGTAGCATTAAGGCATTTAGTCTAATTAGAATCACAGCAGCTCATCACTAAAATAAATGTCTTAAGCATAAAATTAAAAAAAAAGCACTTACAGTAATTCTTCCGTTAAAACGTGTGTATTATTTGAGCTGTAAAGTTGTTTAACTTACTACAGTACTGTTCTTGGTGGATTACAGGGTTTATGGCATTATGTCATCATGGCAACGAAGTTGAAAAATTAGATATAACTTTACACAGAAAAGGCTAGCAAGCGATTTTATCACACTAAAATCTAGTTAACATGCATAATGTTTACGTCTTGTGGCAATACTTTTGACAAATGTGTATTTTCAAGTTTACCAATTGGCCCCATTCACTTCAGTTGCAAGTGTCTGTGGCGGTGGGGGCGTGGCCGAGCGTTCATCTGGAGAGAAAGCAGTAAGGGTGCACACACCTGAGCGCACTATAATGTCTTGCACCTGTTTCTAATTGCAGTAAGCACTGGGGAGAGCGATAAAAAGGGACCACGTCAGAGATGAGGGAGAGAGAGCTACCCGTCAGAAAGAGACTGTGTTGAGTTTGATCTTAAGAGTGTTATGCTGAAAAGCTATTTTTAGTTTGTTTATTAAAGTCATACCTTTGAGTTGAAGTTCTAAGTTCCCTGTGTCCTCCTTTCCCTCCCATCACTGAAATGTTACAGTGTCTAACCTCAATTTTTGTTTTTTATTTTTTAAGGAGGGACGAGCGGAAATAATTTTTTGTGGTAATCAACATCATGCCATACGAGACACAAATGATGTCGACTGAGCTGAAATTGTATTGAACCGGCAATTTTCCTTTAACGGTTTACCAATCATTAAAATGCATTTCACAGATCAACCGGAGCATGTTGTTTGTAGGACATGCTCACTACCACAAACTAATAAACTATATAACATAATACTGTATATACCTTATATAACATAACTTATAAACAGCAGAAACGCTGACAAAAATAAACCACTTCTTTCTAATCATTTACCTAAGAAAAAAAAAAAAAAAAACACTAAAATTTAGATACTTTTTGGTACAAGTCAAACATAATGTGAATAAAAACCTAAGACAGGTCAAGTATTGGTGCAGAGGTTAGTTAACATATTCCAGACACGTCGAGCCTAGGTGCTCAACCGGGTGACAAAGGTTTGAGTCAAGCCTGCAACACATCCAGATCCAATTCCCCTTCTCTAGCAACAAAAGTTGTCTGTACCTATCCACTAATGAAATATAAATACATTTATAAGACAGCAGTGATGTGTCCTATATCGGTATGAAACCAGCTTTTAATTAATGCCACTCAGTCACAGGTAGTTACTGGAGACATTCACCTGGCTCTGGTAAATACAAGTGAGCCGACTTTGGCAATATATATTTCACTCAAGCACACTGCAGCTGTCAGCTAAATGTTTGTCAAAATAAGGTAAAGAGTGTAGAGATGTCTAGACCAGATTGAAAGAGAAGCTAAACATCGGGTGGACAGCGAAACAACACATACACACACATACACTTTATGAAATAGCAGGCTTTGCATTATAGGCATTCACACAATGTCACTGAAGTATGTGTATTCAGGGCAACTCAAAGCAAACTTTGATTCATCTTAAGTGCAGAAAGAAATATGAACTCTTGAACAAATTAAAGAAAAGCAAAGATGTTGTCACAGAGAATTCAGTCATTTATGTACAGAAAAATGTATCATCCGAGAGGACAGAGTTATTCAAATACTAAAAATAACTGATTCAAAGGTCTTCCTGTGCATTAAGGGGAAAAACTTGGCCCTACATGCAAAATGCGTTATTGCTTAAAAATGCAAATAACACTATAAAAGCCCAGAGCTGAGTCAAGAGCCAACATTTATAATCCTGCAGCGGCAGCAACTATCGAGCTGGGCTGAAGGCTGGTGCTTGGTAAAAGGGGTAAGGCTTCGCTCCTGGGGTTTCCAACTCTCGTTTAATAGGGCCAGTAAAAGAAGAGTAGAGGGCAGACACTTTATTACGAGCGCTCTGAACTTGTACAGGGAGCTGAAACAGCGGGTGTTTCACCCTTGCCTCTCCTCGTCGTAGTGAATGTACATTTTTCAGCTAATACATCTGGCGCAAAGCTCTAGTCTAGAGCATAATCTTGATTTGATTTACAAATAAATTTGCTGTCGAGACTGCCTTTCTCCATTATTTACAAATAAACAAGTGTATGGTAAATGCACTGCGTTAAATATAATGGCTTTACTCATATTTAATAATCTCTTAAAATAATGCATTAACTTTAGCAGCCCTACTAATTATAAAATGCATCCTAAACTGGATGCACTAAAATGAGTGCATGGCCCAAAAAACTAAACAAAAAACACCCAAAACACTCTTCGCAACTACTCTACATGCCCTTCAATTAACTGAAATAAAAGGTACTGGGACATGTTTCAAACCTTCTCAATTTCTCGAGCCTTGGCGGAAATAGCTTGAGCTCGTCGCTCCTGAAAGTCGTCCATGACGGAGGTGGCTACATCTGCAGCAGGCAGAGCTTCCTCTATGGGCCCTTCCACTGTTGTCATGTCCTCCTGCAACACACAGAACCAGGAGTTATTTAAGACTGAATTAACTTGATTAACGTTCAAGCAAAAGGTCAGCACCTCAACAAACAGAGGAGGTAAGAGCAACATCTGAGATTTACAAACTGAGAGGTAAGAGCAACATCATTCAGGAAAGTAATGAAAAGGTGTTATTTATTCTAAAGCAGAAAAGAGGCAAAGCAGCCCCAAGTAAGTGTGTGACAGAACAGAAACAAGGCACTTAAAAAAAAAAAAAAAAAAAGAGAGCCTAATAACTGGGCTCAGTCTATTTAGATCTGTGACTGACATGAAGACACTGTCTCAAAAAATGAGGGCCAGACTGAACTATACCACATTTGCTTTACCTATGGAACTGGAATTGAAAATGACTCACAGGATCAACTCAAAATAAGTCAACATGAAATCAAAAAGGACCCAATTTTCATTCATAATACATGTTCAAGGTCTTATTGTGCATATTTCATCCATACTAATTATTTGAAAGAAAAACATGTTTGGCTTTGTTACGTTTATTCAAATTGTAACGTAAACTTGGTCAGCCTCTGAAATGACTCTGATCTTTGACATCACTTATTCCTCACAAATATGTCAGTCAACCCCTCCCCTCCAAACCTGGTTACATCCTGCAATGTGACACCCACTTTTCATGGTCCAAACAATTTCCTTTTGAATGACCAAGTCCTGCCCTACATTTTTTCCTGTTGAGTATCCTGACTCAAAAATACGTCAGATTACTGAAGTAAAATGGTTTACAAATTATTTTATGCTGACTTTAAATAAGAGACATCACATTAATTTGACCTAAACAAGACTGTAAAAGTAAACATCACATTCAGCCCAAAGGTTTTGACAGATATTGTTCATGACTGCTGAGAGACTATTCTAAGAAGCAAAAGAGGAGAGTGATAGAGAGAAAAGTAAAACAACAAATTTATTTTAGGCTCAGAGTGCTCCCTAGAGTATCAAATTTGCTCTGAGCCTTCGATAAGATCTCGTGATAAATCCGAGAGTTGAGCTAATGGATTTCACCCTGCTTTCTCAGCCTTGCTGCGGCCTGGGTGGCCCACATCTCATGGTGTACAAAAACGTTCATTCTGTGTTTCACTGCATTTTGTGTCAGAATCGTGCTTACAGTTAAAATAAACATGACATGGATCGCTTGTCTTTCATGCACCAAAAAGGACCCTTTAAGACACACTTTCATATATGAGAGTAAAGCGTAAGTCAGGGATACAGAGTCGGAGCAGGGACCCCTGTTACATATCATCTCAAACTGAGTATTTCATTTTAAGCCTGTAACATCCATATAGTACCATATTAATGCATTTACGTACTTTATGATGCAACCATTAAATAATCATTATCGATGGACAAAGTCATATATTAGTACATTAAATTTAGCTTTGCGAAAATCATTTTAACTTGAGATGGACTATGAAACATTTAGTTGAAATTTAGCTTGCTAACTTTAGCATTGGTTGACGTTAACTTAATTTCGTATTTGTAACTTTTTCACCATTTTTTTTTTTTTTTTTTTTTGAGAACAAACAATAATTGGCTGTGGCCCCTACAATACCAACACAGTACCCCCTGTTGAAGATCCCTGGCATAAGTTTGTTTGTGCCAGCTATGAACATTTTCATGGTAAAATCTGGGTCAAAATATAATAATAGGTAAAAGGTAAAAATAAAACCTATATAAGAGGTCTAAGGCTCCTGGCACAAGCAAACAGCTTTTGAAAAGGGGGAAAATGCTGGCATGTTAAGCTTATTATTATTTTAGTGGATGAAAGGGGGTGTTCCTGTAAGCACATCTGTTTGAGAGCGATGTGTGTGTGTGTGTGTTGCGCTGCGTGCGACTCACCTTAGAGGCTGATACGGAGCTATGAGGCGATCCGTCCTGTGATGCACTTACGGAAGGGCCGGGGGGCCTTTCCCTGTCTGTAAGAAGTTGAAAGAAATGCACAAAAGGCATCGGTTATAGGACACAAGCCAACAATGCAGCTATAGTTTGGACATGGACCAACATCCCCCAGAAAGCCAAGGAATATGCCCTTGCTTGAGTCATTTGGTGGTGTAAACGTTTTCACATGCTGGAACGGATCCTGCTCTCTTTCCGAATATTTAGCTGGTGTGCAGAACCAGGTGGCTCCTTCACTGAAGATCAGGGCTCTTTCCTGAAGGCAAACCACAGCCAGGTGCCTGCAGTGTCACCCCATGACCCACTCCGTGTGAGCTTTGTGCTCCACACCTTTGGATTTGTTCAGATAGAAATGGAAGAGTGCTTGCCAAATTGATTTGCAGCTGAGAGAATTCCACATCAGAAGTTTAGTGTAGATTTGATTGATTTATGAACTAGATTTTAGCTAAATAAGTGCTTCCACACATTTTTACCAATTAACTGACAAAAGTTTTTCAGTTTTTTTGATTACTAGATAAGGATTTTTTTTGTTGTTTTTTTAAGTTTTACAGACATCGCACTTTGAAATATTTCAGAGCAGAAGATAACTAGAAAATGTATATTCGCCATAGAGATTTTACTACTAATTTCCATGACTTTTTCAGGCCTGGAAATGACAGTATTGAAACCACTGATCATGTTTTAGCCAAAAACCTATTATCAAAAGTTAAATGTGCAAAATGTACTTCTTGCATGTACATTTGCTATAAAACAACTGTCATAGCAAGGTATAAGGGGGAACGGATAAAAGGTAGAGAAAAGAGACGGTAAGGTTTAGCAATCAGACACTCCAACAAATGCCTTTGGCCTTTTTATGATCACTGGCCAAAGGAAGTGAGAGGAGAGCAGACAAACAAAACTAGGCTCTACAATGGTGCGATTAGCAACGCTTTCTCTCAAGTTACTGTGACTGCGGGTTGACCTTTCACATACACCGATCAGCCACAAGATTAAAAACACCTGCCTAATATTGTGAAGGTCCCCCTCGTGCTGCCAAAACAGCGCCAACCCGCATCTCAGAATAGCATTCTGAGATGCTATGTTGCTCACCACAATTGTGCAGAGCGGTTATCTGAGTTACCGTTTACTTTGTCGGTTCAAACCAGTCTGGCCATTCCCTGTTGACCTCTCTTATTAACAAGGTGTTTCCGTCCACCGAACTGCCCCTCACTGAATGTTTTTTTGTTTTGGCAGCATTCAGAGTAAACTCTTGAGACTGTTGTGTGTGAAAATCCCAGGAGATCAGCAGTTACAGAAATACTCGTCTGGCACCAACATTCCTCCATGTGATTATCTAATCAGCCAATCATGTGGCAGCAGTGCATAAAATCATGCAGATACGGGTCAGGATCTTCAGTTAATGTTCATATCAACCATCAGAATTGGGAAAAAAAAGTGATCGCCATGATTTGGAGCGTGGCATGATTGTTGGTGCCAGATGGGCTGGTTTGAGTATTTCTGTAACTGCTGATCTCCTGGGATTTTCACGCACAACAGACTCTATAATTTACTCCGAATGGTGCCAAAAACAAAAAACATCCAGTGAGTGGCAGTTCTGTGGAAGGAAATGCCTTGTTGATGAGAGAGGTCAACAGAGAATAGCCAGACTGATGCGAAATGACAAAGTCTACAGTAAATCAGATAACCGCTCTGTACAATTGTGGTGAGAGGAATAGCATCTCAGAATACTATTCTGAGATGCGGGTTGGCGCTGTTTTGGCGGCACGAGGGGGACCTACACAATATTAGATAGGTGGTTTTAATGTTGTGGCTGATCGGTGTATTTAGTGAAGAGAAACAAAAACTCCTCATGAGCGGGCCATAAATTTTACATTTACATTTATGCATTTGGCAGACGTTTTTATCCAAAGCGACGTACAGTGCCCTTATCACAGGGACAATCCCCCTGGAGCAACCTGGAGTTAAGTGCCTTGCTCAAGGACACAATGGTGGTGGCTGTGGGGATTGAACCAGCAACCTTCTGCTTACCAGATCAGTGCTTTAGTCCACTACACCACCACCACTCATAAATTGCCCTTATCAGGATTCCAAAAGAGAACTCTTTTGCAGTAAATTTAAAATGACACGTTTTTGTTTCCAAAAACATTCACATTAAAAGAAATGTGAGGCGGCTGTAAAAGCTATTTCCTTAATGGGGTCTTGTCATATGGAATCAAATTTTCCTTGATATAACATATAAGGAGGTCTTTCTACTATAAAAACATACCAAAAATGTCAGAACTCAAAACTTAATCTCCAATGCAATCTAAAAGCATTTACAGAAACCAAGCTGCAAAAACGGCTCGTTCTCTACTTCTGCAACTTCCCTACATCATTTCAGGGCTCATTATTTCATGACAGCCTCTACAGCGAAAAAATAAAAAAATAAATCAACGACCGCTTTACGTCATTGCATCCTTGTTCGTAAATTGAGAGAGCAGGACAGACAGGTCTAGTGTGGCCTCACTATTCCTAAACACCAAAGGGGACCCACCTGGACTATTTTGAATTATTTTTGTGTATAAACATCCACTAGACAAATGTCTTTGACTGCTGTCATGTAATTGGAGCTGCTTTTAAATGATGCAGTGTCAAGTTACAAATCTAAAAACGAGAAGCCATTCGGTTTAATTTAGCTGCTGTGCCTCTTGTTGTTTTGAGCATAAACGTGTCCTAGAAGCGTTCTTTCACTCATCTGCGCTATTTTTTCATTTGCGCTTTGCAAAGGAATTGTTATTAAAGGATGGGGCAGATAAAAACACTTGGACCCAATCATGGTTTCATTCATGAACATTTCAAATGTTATGACTGTTTGATTGTTTATGGTGCTGAGTGTTAACAGTTGTGCTTGAGATGAACAGTGTATATTCTGATGCAATATGTTGGATGTGTGTTGTGTAAACCCCAAAATTTAGTTTTATAATGTTGTGGAGCTTGTTCATTCTCTTCCGACTGAGTTTCAAATATGGCTGTATTTGAGGGGCTGCACAATGTTAGCCAATCATAACAGTGGGCGTTTATGTTGAAGTTTTGAGTTTTAGACAGAGGGCCAGAGACAGGGTGGAAAATGATCATATATTACTAAATAAAAACCATTACTAACATTATCAGTGGATGAATAAAAAGGGAATTTCATGACCCCTTTAATTTACCCAAGCAAAACATGCAAACGCTCTTTACTAAAGTGAGCCACTGCAGTAGTTCATTTTCATGGAGTTTATTAACATTGCGCAACAATATATTACTCATGCTCACGCCCAGACTTTTTGGTAAACTTTGTGAATGCTTAAATTTGTGAAGACTATTTGAATTCTGAGAGATCTGTGTGGGCCTGATCATGCTCATAATGACCAAATAATCTATATCCCCTCAAAAGACAGTGTTTTACTCACCTGATATTCTGCCTGGCCCAAACGGCTCCTCAAGTCCTAAAAAGACATGAAAAAAATAGTTTTGCAAGTATACGAATTGCACTTCTGTGGTTTTCATGAGCATATAATTTAAGTGTGTTTGATGCATTTCTTTCATCAATATTAGAGATAAGAACATATGACCTCATGCAAGCCTACTTCCTTCTTTTTAAACCAGTATAAACTAAAAAGGTTTGCTTGGGGTACATTATCCCAAACACATGCATCCAATATTGGCAGTTCTATGCATCACTCTGGAGCTTATTACTGAGGATCTCAATATGGTAACAGAGCACAAGGAAACAAACACAGATGGGAGTCTATTAGGACAGGCTTCGAGTGACATCATCTGTAATCATGAATTGTAAGAGAAGGACTGTGGTGGATGTTTGGGTAAGTCATTTCGACCAAGACTGTCTAATTCCTAAAAAAAATATGATTCAAATTAAACATGGAAAGCACGTAGGCTGTTTATTAAGTGCATGAAGAATAAAGCAAGTGAGGAAAGCTTTGAAGTTTTTCCACTCTGCAGCTGAGCGTATTAAAAAGTGATCATGCAAATTAGTCAAGAAAGCCTTTCAATTAATTCCAATAAGTTAATCAATTAACAGGCTTTCAAACATTTCAGATAGTCAATTTCAGGTCAAAGACTACACTGCACGCTGCACAGTGCACTGACCCCTTGTACTGTCTGCGGTCTGTGTGTGGGGGAGACCCCACCAATGAGATTTCTCCAAAGGAAATGCAGGGAGGATTGGCATTCTGTCTATACCTGCAAACACCATTTTGTATAAAACATTTGTGTATATACATCGAGTAGAGGTGCGGATTGATACATTTTGTTGAGGGTAGAAGAAAAAGTTTTTGATAACTCCAGTTATCCAATGGCCCAGTTTTTTTTTTTTTTTTCAGGGACCAGTTGCAAGAAACCCCTTAAGTTAAAACCCTTAGTTATAACTGTAAGTACCTTGTGATTAAGGGCTTTCTTAAGAGATTTTTTTTGCAGCCGGCTTCAGATTGATACCTTTCACTGTGTTAAGCAGATATACAGGTGTGTTTTAGGTGAGACTGATAGAAAAGTTTAGGGGTCACATTTTTTTTTTTTTTTATAAGTAGGGCCATAAACTATAAATTGATACTCAGATTGACACTCCGCACCATATATTATTTTAAATATACAGTGGGTTCCAAACATCTGAGACCTCTAACGAAGATTGTTCTATTTTGCATTTTTCATGACAAACTATATTATCAGCATAAAAAAATTTAAATAACGGCAGGAGATTTCCAAAGTTAGAGATATTTCATACTTTTCGCCTGCTGGGGCGGGAAGGGGTGCGCTTTGCCCCGTTCTGGCGAGTAGCTACGACTGCTGATGCTGGACCCAGACCGACTATGTGGAGAAGGAGGGACGTCACGTCGCACTGGAGAACGCTCACGCACTGGAGGGAAAGGAGCCTTTCGTCTCAAGTTGTCTCGCTCCTCCCTGTGATGGAGATGACACACATCCAGTACATGTTCTCATAAGCATTTGTATAGTTCTCATGTAGGACATGAGTATAGAGCCTTATTTGTAGGAGATCTCAGATAATGTGCTTAAATACAAACCCCCGGTCCAGGTTCATTATGGCTTGCATTATGGTGTCATCTCCGGCCTCAGGGCCCAATGTAGACAGAGACCTGGGTGCTGGGTATGAACCCTGGGCTCGAGCATTTGGGGGAGGACCTGCTCGATTGCTCTGTCTGCGACAGGAAAAGAAAAAAAATAAGATATTTATGTTCACATTATGGATCAGTAAAGTCAGAAATGTCTGCATAAGATATTTTCATTGAACCCTCATTTAAAATATACTATACCAAAACAAACAAATTAAGATTAAAATAATAGATAAAAATCAAAGTCTAAGTATGTGTACTGGTCCACTGTCATTCTAAAGATTAAAAAGTCAAGTAATTTTTATTTCTAAAGCGTTTTAACAACACACATCATTTCAAAGCAGCATTACAGAAAATTATGCTATAACAGAAAATTAAGCTGTAATGTCTATTATGTCTTAAGTCATCATTGTGCAGTCTGATGAATAATGTATTATAAAAAAAATATATTTTAGCAATTAATTTAATGTCTAAAAAGGGTCTTAAAGATGCACAGTCAGTGACTGTTGTGTAGATGAGTAGGGCCCCTCTGGCCCTGTAGGGTCAGATGCCACTTGTGCTGGGCTGAAAGTTCAAGGGTGAAGAGACAGGGTACTTGCACCGGCTTTAGGATTGTGACGGTCATTTTGGATTTTGGACACAAGGTCCAGCAACTTGGAAACATGATGCCCAGAATCTCCCTCCTCCAATTCAAATCTCCCATAAAACCCATCTCTTTTCCTCAAAAGCTTTTCACACCTCTTTTTAATTCCTCATTTTAGGCAGAGAGAAGCAGATCACACACGTGGCAAACCCATTTGGCAAAGGCTTTGGGACAATAACAAAAAAAAAAAAAGAAGCATAAAAGAGCATTCACAACACATTTAAATTCTATACTGTTACAAGGTGAAACAGAACTTTTATCAAGAAATAATGTAGGGCGGGATTTGATTGGCTCATAAAAACACATCATATTAAGCAATGATTTTATTGGTTACTATTATTTTCCCTGCCCGTGCTTCCTTTGTCAGCAGAGGAAAAGTGAATTGCAAGTGAATGGTGACCAGAAATCCAAAAGCTCCAAAAGGATATAAAGTCAGCATAAAAGTAATCCATATGACTCCAGTGGTTTAATCAATGTATTCTGAAGCGATCCAGTTGGTTTTTGGTGAGAACAGACCAAAATGTAATTAATTTTTCACTGTGCACCAAGTGCAATCGAGCTTGAAATCTTGATCATACCTAGAGACTGCAATGACAAGATGTACAGTGAAATAGGAGTAATATTTTGGTACCAACACCAACTGGATCACTTCAGAATACATTGATTAAACCACTGGAGTCTTATGGATTACTTTTATGCTGACTTCATCTCCTTTTTGGAGCTTTTGGAGTTCTCGTCAACATTCACTAGCATTGTATGGACCTACAGAGCTGAGATATTCTTCCTAAAAATCTTTGTTTGTGTTCAGCAGAAGGAAGAAAGTCATACACATCTGGGATGGCATAAGTGTGTGTAAATGAGGAGAGAATTTTCATTTTTGGGTGAACTATCCCTTTAAGGAGAGCAACTTTAATAAGGGGGGGAATGACTGAGTGCACCTTTAAAATGTATTATTTTAATTTGCAATAAATAATAAAATATTAAACAAAGTAGCATCTTTAAACAAATGATACTAGAGCTTTTGCACATTTCTGAGCCTTTTTTGCCATTACTTTCCCAGTCCCAAGGTAATTTTAGTTGATGTATAAGGTCAGTTCCCCTCAAGTGTGGCTTGAGTGTTTTCATAAACAGACAATTTCCACCTTTTAAGGTGGAGAACAATTCTGTCCAGTTTGTTTACTTTACCATCTAAATACAGTACATTAAGACAGAAGGGTCAATTTTGATTTACTGTCTTTGAAGACTTTTTTAAAAATCTTGCTCTTGTATCTGTTGATTATGCAGGATAACCCTCACAGGAGATCCTCTTAAACTGGTCTGCATACTGAGATCTGCTTCATTTAAGACTTTTGCCTATTTGTGTAAGGATGATGCCAGAGGCTTCACATCCTGCTTGTAAAGTGCAACTCAATATAAACTGCACAAAGAAGAGGGCAAAATGAGCCTTGTAAAAAGATGCAATGCTGCCTAACAGAGCAGTACCGCTACCAAGACATTCATTAACACACATCTGTTCTAGCGGCAGTAAAACCCCCTTTAGTTTTCTCTGCCCCCTCTTAACTCAGTTTACCTGCCAGGGCCCTCCGGTCAAACAGGGCCAATTACGTGCCACTTCTACGGCCTGCCGCACAGGCGAGTGAGGGGACATAAAAGAATCAGAGGCACCTGGTTCGAGTGACCCTGGCCTGAACTCCAGTCGATTCTTCTCTCACAAACACACACGTAAATGCATCAGCACACAGTGACCTCGCAAAACATTAATGACCCTCACATCTGTTTGAAGTGCAGGTGACCCTGTCTGCCATGGACTAACAGAGCAAATTACCTCAAGTCTGTCTTTACTACCAATATGAGGCCAAGATATTACCCTGAGCCAAAGAAAGGTTAACCTCGCAGTCCCAATCACAAACCATCACAACAGATTAAAGCAATGAAAAGGTAAAAACTAAAAAGGTAAATGTAAAGAGCATGCTTGATTTGCACGATCATTCTAATTACCAGGGAAATCATTTATATGACCAAATAAAGGACATGGATGTAAAACATTGTACCTTTTTAAGTGAATCTAGGAAAACTCTGATTTTATTTAGTAGTATAGCCAAACAGTTGAGCGTGCGAGTGCTGCTCCGCCTGATATTTAAAGTGCCACCAAGTGGTGAGATTGGGCTGTGCACGTTAGCACTTAAAGAGATATAGATAGGTTAAAACATTTATTTAGACAGTGACAAAACTTTCATAATTTTGTCTCTGTAGGCCACCACAATGGATTTGAAATGAAGCAACGGTTTAGGAATTACAGCACTTTTATGCATTTGGACCTCATATTGAGAGTTCACAGCAACAGCGTCTAAATGCGAATACCAAATTTGCAATCAACTCTAGACCGTTTAATTACTTAACTTAATTAATCAAGAAATATCCTGGGAACAGCCCACACCTGGCCATGAAACAGTTTCTCAGTCAATTGTGCAAATACTTTAGGTCCTTTGAAAAGAAGGGAACTACATATAAAACAGGACTGTGAAACTGTGTTAAAAATGTATGTGTTAAAAATAACGCAATTAATGCAGTATCTGGGTTTTTTTTTTTAATTCATGAAAGTTCACTATTGTTTTTCTCCACTTCCTGTGGCTAAAATTGTTTTATACATTTCCAGGAGGAACAAGTTCGACTTGACTGCACATCCTAGCACAGAAACTTATTGTATGTAGCAATGCACGCTTATTCATTATGCGCAATACATGTCCCGGGCATAATAAACATGAGAGCGGATTTACTGTATGGAAAATGGAGACTTCACCCGCAAGTGGTGAGCCAGATGAATTGTTGGGTGTAATGCATTACCAAGTAATTAATTACTGTAATTAAATTATTTTTTCATTGAAAAAAGGGATTACTTTGAATTTTTCAGTAATTTAATTACAGTTACTTCTGATGAAATTTTGTTAAATACTGTATAGACTATAGAACAATTCTATATCAAATAATAGTGAATCTTATGTTAAAATATGTTTTCTAATTTAATGCTGCCCCCTTAAATTCTTTGGCCAGTTCATGGATAATTAATTTGATTTTATACAATTTATTTGAAAGAATTAAAAGAACAGTTTCATGTCTATAATTGTATTTTTCATCTGGTTGAGGTTGAGCAAGGTTTTAGAAAGTAATTAGTAATAACTAATGCAATTACTTTTCAGACAGAGTAATTAGTACAGTAATCTAAATACACTGTAGAAGTTGTAATTAGTTAGTAATTAATTACTTTTATAGAGTAACTTATCCAACATGGCCAGGTGTGGGAGAGATTAGGGCAAGCTGCCGTATCCCTTCGCATCACCCAAAAATGCTCACTCATTTTCATCTGACCTACTATCCAAAACGAAATTGCATGAGAGAGGCCAGTGTGTGCTGCAACAGAGACTGAGAAGTACCTGGTCATTTAGAAAGCTGCAGCCAGGTATACTTGTAGAGACTTAAACTTAAGCATTCCATTTGTTTTATATCTGAATGTATAGTGTCTAATAATGAATTGTCAACATACACTCAAGTTTCTCTTGCCAGTAAAGCTTCAAATTAATTGAATCTGCCCATTTGATTCTATTATTAAAAAGTCCACTGTAAAACAGCAGACTTTTAATTACTACATGTCCACTGATTTATAGCATGATTACATATACAGTGCAGTCAGAAAGTATTCAGACCCCTTCATTTTTTTTTTCACATTTTGTTATGTTGCAGCCTTATGCTAAAATGCTTAAACTAATTCACATCAATCTACACTCCATACCCCATGACAAAGCAAAAATTAGTTTATTGATAACTTTACAAATGTATTAAAAATAAAAATAAAAAAAATCACACTGACATACAGTGCATCCGGAAAGTATTCACAGCGCTTCACTTTTTCCACATTTTGTTATGTTACAGCCTTATTCCAAAATGTATTAAATTCATTATTTTCCTCAAAATTCTACAAATAATACCCCAAAATGCCAATGTGAAAAATTTGTTTGAAATCTTTGCAAATTTATAAAATAAAAAAAAAAAAAATCACATGTACATAAGTATTCACAGCCTTTGCCATGACACTCAAAATTCTGTTTCCACTGATCATCCTTGAGATGTTTCTACAACTTGATTGGAGTCCACCTGTGATAAATTAAGTTGATTGGACATGATTTGGAAAGGCACACACCTGTCTATATAAGGTCCCACAGTTAACAGTGCATGTCAGAGCACAAACCAAGCCATGAAGTCCAAGGAATTGTCTGTAGACCTCTGAGACAGGATTGCATCGAGGCACAGATCTGGGGAAGGGTACAGAAAAATTTCTGCAGCATTGAAGGTCCCAATGAGCACAGTGGCCTCCATCATCCGTAAATGGAAGAAGTTTGGAACCACCAGGACTCTTCTTAGAGCTGGCTGCCCAGCCAAACTGAGCGATCGGGGGAGAAGGGCCTTAGTCAGGGAAGTGACCAAGAACACAATGGTCACTCTGACAGAGCTCCAGCATTTCTCTGTGGAGAGAGGAGAAACTTCCAGAAGAACAACCATCTCTGCAGCACTCCACCAATCAGGCCTGTATGGTAGAGTGGCCAGACGGAAGCCACTCCTCAGTAAAAGGCACATGACAGCCCGCCTGGAGGACTCTCAGACCATGAGAAACAAAATTCTCTGGTCTGATGAAACAAAGATTGAACTGTTTGGCCTCAACTCTAAGCATCATGTCTGGAGGAAACCAGACACCACTCATCACCTGCACAATATCATCCCAACGGTGAAGCATGTTGGTGGTAGATCATGCTGTGGGGGTGTTTTTCAGCGGCAGGGACTGGTCAGTGTTGAAGGAAAGCTGAACGCAGCAAAATACAATGATATCCTCAATGAAAACCTGGTCCAGAGCACTCAGGACCACAGACTGGGCCGAAGGTTCAACTTCCAACAGGACAATGACCCTAAGCACACAGCCAAGACAACCCAAGAGTGGCTTAGGGACAACTCTGTGAATGTAGTTGTGTGGCCCAGCCAGAGCCCGAACTTGAACCCAATCAAACATCTCTGGAGAGACCTGAAAATGGCTATCCATCGACGGACCCCATCCAACCTGACAGAGCTTGAGAAGATCTCAAGAATCCTCAAATCCAGGTGTGCAACACTTGCCGCATCAAACCCAAAAATACTTGAGGCTGTAATCGCTGCCAAAGGAGCTTCAACTAAATACTGAGTTATGGATCTGAATATTATGTCCATGTGATATCAGTTTTTTCTTTTTAAGAAATTTGCAAAGTTATCGAAAATCTGTTTTTGCTTTGTCATTATGGGGTATGGACTGTAGATTGATCTGAAAAAATACAAATAATTTAAAGCATTTTAGCATAAGGACGCAACATAACAAAATGTGAAAAAATGAAGGGGTCTGAATACTTTCTGAATGCACTGTACTTATATCAAAGGTTTATACCTGTTAAAATGTGTAATTAACTATCTGCAAAAACAAATGGACATTTTAACATGCACAGTACATATGTTTGTTGTAATGTATCATATACCACGATTAATCACAGAAAACTATATGATTAATTAGTTAAACATTTTCATCGCTTCACAGCCCTAAAAGTGCTGTAATTCCTGCACCGTTCACACATTTGGATTTAAATATCCTAAAATTAAAGCTGACCGTCTGCACCTAAATCACATCCATTGTGGTGGCGTACAGAGCCAAAACTGTGAAAACCGGGTCACTGTCTAAATACATATGACCATCCTGTAGTTCACTCAAATTTAATTGTCAATATTTACTCTTCATGATGCTTAAAACCTGTATGACTTCCTTTCTTCTGTGGAACACAAAAGGAAATGTTAGCCTCAGTCACCAATCGCTTTTATTGCATCTTTTTTTCCATACAAATATAGTGAAATGGCAACTTAGTCTGCAAGTCCCTAATATTCTTCCAAATATAATTTATGTTGCAACAACATGACTAAGTATATAATGGCAGAATTTTCATTTTGTGAGAACTCTCTCTAAAAATGGGATCACTGAAAAAGCAATTTTACTCTACATAGGGACAGGTCGCCCCCTTATGGTGCCCCATGATAAAATGACATGACTAGCTGAACACTACTATCACTAAAGGTAGTGTTTGGAAGAGGGTCCTTGCGCACCTTGAAAATAATCAAATTAAGAAAACTTGTCTTGATGCAAGCATACGAAGGACACAGATTTGGTGATGCTCTTTCAGAGTAGATACTGCAACACTGGGTTCACTTGGCAACCCTCCAATCCCTACTGTGGACTGTTGCAATGAATTACCAGAGAGAGATGAAGAGATACAGAAACCTCTGGGAACCTTCCAGTGCTCACACAGATGGCAGAGCGTCTCCCTCTGAGTATTTTCATGGAAGCTGAACCACAAAAGCCATAACAGAGAATGTAGGGCAACTCGGAGTTTGATTTATGTTCCTTCTTAAAGTAGTTCACCCAAAAATGAAAAACATTGCTGATAGAATATGCTCTTCCATATACCTCTGTGACGTGCGCTCATGTGAGGGATGATGTAAGCTCGTTGGTAAGGTCACGCGTCACGTGGAGGAGTCAGGAAGCGCGTCATTGTTTACACTGTTTTTTGTATTATTATTTGGAAATTATTTTTTATTTTATTTTATATTGTTTTGGACTGTTTTGGTTTGTGAACGGGGCTTGGTCCAACGAGCTTACTTCATCCCTCTTATGAGCGCACGTCACAGAGATGTACAGAAGCGAACATTTGTAGTTAAAAAGTATATAAGTATTGTTTTGTTTCTCAAAATAATCAATCGTTTGGGTTCAGAAGAACTTTATTTGCTGACTGGAGTCGTGTGGATTATTTTGATGGACACTAAATATGCATTTTGGACCATCAAAAAATGGAGGATATAAACTTGCGTTGTTTAAAGGAGGAGGCCTGAAATGAAATCCTAAAAGTCTTAAATTCTGTTTTGATGAATAAAGAAACTCAGATATATCTTGGATGGCCTGAGGGTGAGTAAATTATCAGCAAATTTTCATTTTTGGGTGAACTATTCCTTTAAGAAACCTGACTTCTGTCTTTGTCTCTCCCTTCTTCTCTCAAACAATAAACAAAAGGCATTAAAGGGATAGTTGACCCAAAAATGAAAATTCTCTAATCATATTCTCACCCTCATGCCATCCCAGATGTGTATGACTTTCTTCGGCAGAACACAAATTAAGATTTTTAGAAGAATATTTCAGCTGAATGGTGAACAGAACTTTGAAGGTCCAAAAAGCACATAAAGGCAGCATAAAAGTAATCCAGTGGTTAAATCCATGTCTTCAGAAGTTATATGATAGTTGTGGGTGAGAAACAGATAAATATTTAAGTCCTTTTTTACTACAAATCTGCACTTTCACATTATTCATGCATATCGCCACCTACTGGGCTAGGAGGAGAATTTATAGCAAAAAAGGACTTAAATATTAATTTATTTCTCACCCACACCGATCATATCACTTCTGCCTATCATTATGCTGCCTTGAATTGTATGGACCTACAGAGCCGAGATATTCTTCTAAAAATCTTCATTTGTGTTCAGGAGAAGAAAGAAAGTCATACACATCTGGGATGGCATGAGGGTGTGTAAATGATGAGAGAATTTTTAATTTTGGGTTAACTATCCCTTTAAAGCTGGAGGGAACCCAACTGACTTTCAAAAGAAACAGTACCGCCATCTCCTGGAGAAATGATGTGGCCTTCAAAACACATGACAAACCTAGACTAATTGTTACAAATCTGTTCAAACGTTTAATAAAAAAGTGCATCTAGCAAGTGAATTTTGTAAAAACATTAGTTAGAGCACTATTTTTGAGAAAATCACATCACGAGACATGCACAAGAATATATGCAAAAGAGAGTATTACCAATATTTCCAGAATAGAGTAGTGGGGGGAGTTAATGTGCCTTAGTTAATTTGGAATATGCTGATTACTATTTATAAATAAATATTCCATTAGTTGTACTGTCTCGAGAGAATTTTCTCTTTTTTCTAATCTTCTCATTATTTATTTTTTGGAATAAAGGCATAAACTAAAAATGGACCATGGACAGTTGAGCATGGTTCTTGAGGCTTCTAGGAAGTAGCCTATTTTCTGGAACTGGCCTTTAATGGTACCTTTGCAATACAGCAGAGAGCAAATTAAACTAGCCGATCACCTACTGCAATTTGCATAGGCTACATATTCTTTTGCTTCTCTCCCTCCAACATCAAGGGATTAATAATGAACCTTTTCCCTGTGTAGCAGGATAAATGCATGTAATACCTAAAGTCCATTTGGCGGCCAGGATTGGGTTCCTCTCTGGGCCCTCTGTAGTATGGGAAGTCTTCCTGCTGAAATGCATACAAATGGATATGATGCAAATTTGAGTTATGCAACTTCAGTTGTGAGTTGCTGAATGTTTTCAATATATGACCTTTGATGCTTACCCTTCGAGCAGGTGGCCCACCCCTGTGATCGTTTGGAAATGAGTGATGCCTTTGATCTTCTCCATGGTAGTTACGAGGGGCGCCGTTCGGGTAAAACCGAGAGGCGTCATATTCGAAACCTCGGCCAAATTCCTCGTCCGGCCGCCCGAAGGGAGGTCTCCTTTCTCCTTGACCCCCTCTTGGATATGGACCCTAGAAATGATAGATTAATGCAGTGTTGTTGGATTCTAACAAGGTGATTTCTGACAGCCATTCTCATCTGGAAAAAATGTCAGATTGCGGCTGGAAAATCTACTACAGATAGTCATGCCAAATGAGTAATTACCCCTCTCTCTGAATGAAACCGTTCCTCGTAAATGTCTCTGATGTTTCGATCTCTCCTAAAAGCCACTGAGATAATACACACAAGACATATGAGCAACAGTAAAAACATTTTCAAGGCTGATATACAAACAAGATCACACCAGAAGAGGCTAATTTTATCATAAACAAGAATAAGTTTAATGTATTAAAAAAAGTTTTTTAAACTATATTGTATGACCTTGAGCATATTGAAGCAAATCAAGCAATGCTGAAAATCATGGTCTAATAAAAATTATTTCTTTACTTCTAAAGCTACATTTGAAATCTTACCATGTCAGTGTGTGACCTCCTTAAAAAATAACTTACTTTTTATTTCCTGAATTCAAAAGGAATGTCTTCAACTGTATGATGCAGGTAACCTAATAACAGGTGAGAGATGAAGGTAAATGTACAGAAATAGAGATGCAAATTGAACGTTTGGCAAATGTCAATAGGTGACACTATTTTATGTTGTGGCAGTGTTTGGTCTGTTTGTAAACATGAAAACCATTCACAGCAAGTGAAATCACAGAAACACAACAACATACAGTATAACTGTTTTGAGTAGTCAGGAAGCATGCACACATCTTACCCTTGTATTTGAGCAGTTCGAGCGTGCCAAGGTTTTTTTGTTGTCGTGAAACTCACAGTGAACGAGGAATCAGCTCCATGGTTCACAGGTTAATGTTCTTGCCCGTATGTGTATGTATCCAACGAAAACAATCTCCTGTTTACAGTAAACTGGTTTAAATAAGACACAGTAATAACGTTTTTCACAAGCACGTGCTGAGAACAAATAGACTCCATAATCCAAGCTACCGAATACATACCGTTCACATCCTGTGCTTGACATATCTGCTGTCAAAATAGCATAAACATATATTTCGTAGTCAATAACTTGATATACAACATGAAATTTAAAACGAAACGCGGTTTCACGCTCTTTTCGTTTTCCAAACAAAACCAGAGATCGTTTAGCAGAGACGGGCCACTTCAATTAAAATGAATGTGAGAAATTGGAACGCCCAACGGCAGCCAACGGTCAAGGGATGTAGAAAGGAAGTCCCGCCTTACAGGTAAAAGAGCCAATCACCTTTTAGATACATACATCGCTTGTCAATCAACTCTATAACGCGCATGCGCATTAGCTATACAAGCCGAGTAAATTGCGATTTTTGCGTTATCTGAGAAAAATAATTACAAATATGAAACTAGTGTTCTCATATTTTACTGATGTTTTGAAATATGTCCTTTGATCATAATCTTGACCAACCGTTTAGGGGATTTTGGTCTTTTCCCATTTTAAATAGATAGGAGCTGCACTGGCATGACTGGAAAAAAAGCCTCCAGAGAGCGTTCCAAAGATGGCCAACAGTGGACTGACTTGCTTAAAAGACTTGACAAAACTCCACAGCCACAATGAAACACAAAAACGCTCCCGGGTCCGGAACAATTTTTTTTTTTCAAAATAAAACAAAATTAGCATGTATCTGTTAATAAAGTGGTTGTTAAATTCACATTTACGCTGTTAACCAATTTTAATTAGTTTTTAAAGACTTGTTCTTGGTTTTCTTTTATTTAAAAGTTATTAGTTAATTATTTGTTTTATTCTGGAGGGTGTATTATTATGACATTGGTCGTTTTTTAGTTTCCGGTTCGCGCTGCACAGATCATTTGAATCAGGTTTATACGCTGGTTCGTCTACATTTTAATGAAGTTAAGTACGACAAACGCAGTTTTCGTCATTGACAGAAAGATGCTTTAAAATCAGTTGCAGTCTGTCAGTTTGGTAAGTCTGCTATTTGTTTTCTTGGTATGTACGTAGACTCTTTTCGCTTCATGTTTTGTTTATGAATCAGAATAATGTGATAAACATGTTTTCTTCTTTTTCAGATATCAGACATAAATATGAGTGGTGGTTTAGCCCCCAGCAAAAGCACAGTTTATGTGTCTAATATTCCGTTTTCCTTGACAAACAATGATTTGCACAAGGTGGGCTATTGCATAAAACAACCACATTTATGTTTACATTATGTTGTCATTACAGTCTTTGACTATAAATATTAATTAACTTATTTTTTAAAAATGGTCAACTTAAATATATGTTTCCATTTCCCCAAAGTTATGCACTAAATATGGCAAGGTGGTTAAGTAAGTATCCTTTATTTGGCTTGATTATTTGTATTACGTTATAGGGAAGACCAGGTTTGGTTGGCACACTTTTAATTCTTTGTTATATGTTTCTGGTGAAACAAAGTCTAAGATACCCCAACTAGGTACAAATTAATTCTTAAGTTCTTAGATAAATAAACAAACATGTTCAATGTGAACAAATATTGATTGACTTGTGTTAATTAATGGTTAAATTTATGTTGTGCATTTGTGCCAACCTACCCTATATTCCACAGGGTATGGGTTTGGTTGGCAGCGTTAAATTACTAGTTTCAAGTGAGTTCGCAAAACACTGAAATACAAGCAATAGTTTATTTTAAACCAAGGCAACAGAACAACACAGTTTTGTCTTATATCATTAATATGGGTAATGATCATGTAATTATTATGATAATATTAATATGATTGATTAATATATGGTTAGGAATTAATATGAACAATATGTAATTACATAAACATGTATAAATATTATAAATCCTAAATTATATGAACTAATTGTATCATTGGCTTGGCTTGAAACGTGTAAGTACAGCAATAATAATAACTGTTATATACAGTTGAAGTCAGATGTTTACATACACTTAGTTTGAAATCATTAAAACTCATTTTTTAACCACTCCACAGATTTAATATTAGCAAACTATAGTTTTGGAAAGTCGTTTAGGACATCTACTTTGTGCATTACACGAGTAATTTTTCCAACAATTGTCTATAGACTGATAGTATCGCTTTTAATTGACTAAATCACAATTCCAGTGGGTCAGAAGTTTACATACACTAAGTTAACTGTGCCTTTAAGCAGCTTGGAAAATTCCAGAAAATTATGTCATGCCTTCAGCCAATTGATTTATAATAATTATAATAATAATTTTCTTTATCACACATTAGCACATATACAGTGAAATTCTTCTTTTTTCCACATATCCCAGCTAAGCTGGGGTCAGAGTGCAGGGTAAGCCATGATACGGCGCCCCTGGAGCAGATAGGGTCAAGGGCCTTGCTCAAGGGCCCAACAGTGGCATCTTGGCGGTGCTGGGGCTTGAACTCCCGACCTTCTGATCAGTAACCCAGAGCCTTAACCGCTGAGCTACCACTGCCCAATTAGCTTCTGATAGGAGGTGTACTGAATTGGAGGTGTACCTGTGGATGTATTTTAAGGCCTACCTTCGCACTCAGTGCCTCTTTGCTTGACATCATGGGAAAATCAAAAGAAATCAGCCAGGACCTCAGAAAAAAATTGTGGACCTCCACATGTCTGGTTCATCCTTGGGAGCAATTTCCAAATGCCTGAAGGTACTATGTTCATCTGTACAAACAATAGTACGCAAGTATAAACATCATGGGACCACGCAGCCATCATACTGCTCAGGAAGGAGGCGCATTCTGTCTCCTACAGATGAACGTAGTTTGGTGCGAAAAGTGCAAATCAATCCCAGAACAACAGCAAAGGACCTTGTGAAGATGCTGGAAGAAACAGGTAGACAAGTATCTATATCCACAGTAAAACGAGTCCTATTTCAACATAACCTGAAAGGCTGCTCAGCAAGGAAGAATCCACTGCTCCAAAACCGCCATAAAAAAGCCAGACTACAGAAATGTCCTCTGGTCTAATGAAACAAATATTGAACTGTTTGGCCATAATGACAGTTGTTATGTATAGAGGAAAAAGGGTGAGGCTTGCAATCCGAAGAACACCATCCCAACCATGAAGCATGGGGGTGGCAGCATCGTGTTGTGGGGGTGTTTTGCTGCAGGAGGACTGGTGCACTTCACAAAATAGATGGCATCATGAGGAAGGAAAATTATGTGGATATATTGAAGCAACATCTCAAGACATTAGCCAGGAAGTTAAAGCTCTGTTGCAAATGGGTCTTCCAAATGGACAATGACCCCAAGCATACCTCCAAAGTTGTGGCAAAATGGCTTAAGGACAACAAAGTCAAGGTATTGGAGTGGCCATCACAAAGCCCTGACCTCAATCTGATTTAACGTTTGACCCAAGTTAAACAATTTAAAGGCAATGCTACCAAATACTAACAATGTGTATGTAAACTTCTGACCCACTGGGAATGTGATTAAAGAAATAAAAGCTGAAATAAATCATTCTCTCTACTATTATTCTGACATTTCACATTCTTAAAATAAAGTAGTGATCCTAACTGACCTAAGACAGGGAATGTTTTCTACGATTTAATGTCAGGAATTGTGGAAAAACTGGGTTTAAATGTATTTGGCTAAGGTGTATGTAAACTTCTGACTTCAGCTGTATGTGTGTGTGCATGTGTATGTAGAGGTTTAAGTTGGTAAACATTGTAAATTAAGGTTATGATTGTTAACTATTCTATTTACACACATACACAAAAAAAACAGTGCACCAACCAACCTCAAAATCAATGTGCTGACCAACCGCATTTTTTTTTATGTAAATGTTAGCCAGCATAGGTTATCACTGACTTAAATATAACTGATATCTGTTACTATTAACTTAAATTAATGCATTTAAAAAAAAATCTTTCTCTGTACTATTTTTGTAGAAAAATTTGCAGAGGGGTTTAATTTCTGTTTTAACATAGATACAATAAAGAAAAACATGTCTTCACCTTAACACATTTTAACATTCATATGCCCTGACAGAATCAATCAGTGTAGGTCAAGAAGATTTTTACACTTTTGTGTAACCAGCCCTGGTAGCCAACCAACCCCGGTCTCCCCTACTTGTTTAATTGTGTAATAGTTTGTCTTAATCATAGTTATTATATATTTTTTCTGAAGGGTGACTGTTGTCAAAGACAAGCAGACACGAATGAGCAAGGGAGTGGCATTTGTGCTGTTCCTAGACAGAGAGTCAGCTCATAACTGTGCCCGCTCATTGAACAACAAACAAGTATGCTGTTTGAACATAGTAATACGGTTTACTGATTCTTTTAAAAAGCACACTTGAAGTGTTTGATTGCTGTTCTCAACTTCCAGTTGTTTGGAAGAACAGTGAAAGCCAGCATAGCTATCGACAATGGGAGAGCTTCAGAATTCATCAGGAAGAGAAACTATACGGACAAGTCCAAGTGTTATGAGTGTGGTGTAAGTATTCTAAATGTGTGATATACGAATAGGTTGATGCCTGTTTTTCTAAACATCTAATCAGACTTCTGCATGTCAATACACAAATCTTATGTGTGTACCATACTGGTACAGACAACACATACAAACAGAATCAACATTTAACCCTCACAATTTCTGCCCCAACCCCAGCCAACCCCCAACAACACCCCAGTGGTCACACAACCGTAGGCACACAAACAAAAAAAAAAAAAGAAGACAAAACAAAAAATCTATATAATAAACACACACATCCACTACACCTCTCTCTCCACTGGCCCTCCCCGAGAGCCCTACAAAAAAGACAGATACTTGCCCCATTTCTCCACAAACAGGCCCAAACTCCCCAGTCTTCTTGATGCCCCCTCCTCAAAAGCTGCCACCCTGCCCATCTCTGAACACCACTCCTGAAATGGGGGCACTCCAGCCGACTTCCAACCCCTTAAAATTATCTGTCTGGCAATCATAATACTAGTTAGGACCCAGTTTTTTTATGTGCCAAATTAATGACCGCCTCATCTCCTAAAATACAGAGTCTGGGGCAAAATATAATTTGAGAGCCCAATACCTCACACATAGAACTCTGAATCCTCAACAAAAATTCTTGGATCTTAACACATTCCCAAAAAACATGGGCTGTGTCTCCATCTTCTGATTGACATCACCAGCAGGTGATTGTGTCTTTAAGACCAAGCCTATACAATCTATAGGGGGTCCAATAGACTCTATGTAAAATCTTGAATAGCATAAGGCGAACTCTGTAACTTTTTTTATTTGAATAATAAAGTGAATTGTATAGCTTGTTAGGTTTAGGGAATCCTTGTTTCATTAAAAAAAAAAAAAAAAATGAAATGTTAAATATTTTTGTGAGGTTGATATACACAGTTCTGTCATATTTTTTGCCTTCCCCAGGAGGAGGGGCACTTAAGTTACTGCTGTCCAAAAAATTTACTTGGAGAGCGAGAACCGCCACCTAAAAAAGAAAAGAAAAAGAAGAAAAAGGTCCAGCAGCCTGAAGAAGTGTAAGTACTGTGTAATAACATGATAATTTAAGAGTGAAATTGTATATTATATGTTGATATACAGTATGTAATTGATCTTTTATATGTACATAATTGCAAATGTGTATAACATGATTTTAATTTTTTTCCAGAGAACCAGAGGACAGTGAGGATGAGGGAGAGGATCCAGCACTGGACAGTTTAAGTCAGGCAATTGCTTTCCAGGTAAGTGCCTGGTCCCAAAATAAAAATAGGATATTTTCACTCTATCCTTATGACCATAGGTACAGTCTTCCCTGTTTACATAACCAATATAAAGTAATTTATATTGCCACACACACCATAGTGGCAAAAAGTGTGTTTATGACTGTATAAGCTGATTTTTGCATTGGTTGAAAATAGCTACAGTATATTGTTATTTATAACCATGGTTAAATCAAAATCAAAAATATTAAAATCAACAAAAAAATAGCTGTAAATAATGCACAAGATATAAAAATAATAAAGACACTGTTAACATATATTGTGTTTTCCAAACATTCTTTACTTCAAGTGTTTTCAGAGATTTGAATTGTTTTTCTCATCAAAAGTCAATTAATATTTATTATACAAAATTAACAACACTCGCCTCTGAGACCGAGAATACAGCTATCGGACAGATACATGTCACTGTGGTGTCTGCAGAAGCACTTAACCTATAACTATAAATAGGCCTGGAATACAATAGAATATAACATGTCATTATCAAATTTCACATGTTAAAAAAGAACAAAAAAGATTAATTCACAACAGGACCATTTTGCCCACACATTTTAAATATCTGGGCCATCTTTTGTCACTTTCAATGGCATTTTTGCCCCAAGCCCTGTCTCCAGTTCAGTAAATTTACAGTAATATTTCCAGTGAAATTGTTTCAAAAGGAATTTTCTGTTATCGTTATCAGCAAGCACGCATTGAAGAGGATGAAAGGAGACGAAAGCAGGTCACAGAGGAAGCGTTTCGAGCATCTACATCAGAGGACACCCACAAACCCAGGATCAAAAAGAGCGCCTACTTCAGTGACGAGGAGGAGCTCAGTGACTGATTCCTACTTTCATGTGTTCAAAACACATTTCCTCTGCTCAACCATTCTTACCCATTAAGGAGGCCACACATTGATCTAAATTTCCAATTTCATCAAAGTGTGTTTGTATCGAAATAAGTGTTGGCAATCAGGGCAGGAGAAAGCTGTAGTTATCTTGATCTGAGATACGAGTTATGAAAGCTCCTCACTCAGATAAATACTCTTCCAAATATTGGGTATATAGTGTTGTGATTTATAGATCATTCAGTGCACCTATGTAAAATTGTACTTCTTGTTGTAAATATAGTTTAGTTTTGTGGATTTCACAATTAGATTCTTCTGATTGTTTCAGGCAGAATAGAAAATAAAAACAGTTTTTAAAGCAACTTTAAAATCTTTTATCTTTGATCTGGAATATGGAGTTTTAAGTTATTGTTGGACCCAATAATCTTAGCCTAATTTAATTAGACATAGGCATATAAAACAAATTGCTTGACAGTAGTATAATGTGATTATCAAGGTAAAAAGTATCAATAAAAAAAACAGTATCTGCATTCTCAGCATGAAAGACATCAAACGATAACAAGAAACAAGAACATTAGAACTAATATAAATTATAATTTTAGGTTAGATTCAACTTTATAGTTATTGTGCAGAGTACAAATACAAACTCAATGAAATACAGGTAGCATCTAGCCAAAAGTGCAAATAGCAATATAGTATTTAAACATAATTAAGGTACAAGTGCCAATGATAATAAAGTTTAAAAGGCAATTTATGCAAATGTACATTACAGTGCAGATGACATGGAGTATTAGAGAAGGTGTAGTGTGGTTTAAAAAAAAACAAAAAAGCAGTAGTGTGTACTGATGATGATTAATTCTAATGTTGTTGCAGATATTTATTAAAACTACTGTATATTTGAAATATTTCAGGTGTTATAAGACAGACCAAGCTGAATTTATGTGTGGTTAACTTTGTGATTTTGAACAAATTAAATAGCCAGTGTTTAGAGAGAATAGCTGCTATAACACTTTAATTATCAAGCTTCAGAGACTCTTGTATTAAAGGTGCACTCAGTAATTTTTTTCCTCATTAAAATTGTTTAACTCCTAAAGACATTAATTGTAATTTTGCAATATTTGTAGGAAATCATGACCACTCACATTAAAATGAAGACTCCAGTCATATCAGTAACCTTATAAAAGCTGTTTTATTCTACATGGAGAGGGTCCCCTCATGGGGGCTGCCATGTTAGAATCACATGACCAGCCGAATACAACTCGCTTAATCTCAGTAACCGTCCTGTTATTTGATACTTTCACTCATTGATTACAGTAATCATGGCTGACTGTGAATACTAAACTTCAACAATGTCATCTGAAACTGAAAACTATTGATTTTAAATGATGCTACATCCAAGCCGCTAGGTGTCAGTGTAAGTCCAAGATGACACAAAGACAAAAAGTTACTGAGTGCACCTTTAAGCTGTTCTTTTGGTTAATGAAAAGAATATTCCGGGTTCGATACAAGTTGAGCTCAGTTGACAGCATTTGTGGCATAATGTTGATTATCACCACCAAAACAAAAAAGGCTACAGTGATACACATACAATGGAAGTGAATGGGGCCAATTTTTGGAGGGTTTAATGGCAGAAATATGAAGCTTATAATTTTATAAATGCACTTACATTAATTCTCTTGTTAAAACGTGTGTATTATTTGAGCTGTAAAGCTGTTTAAATCGTAATTGTTATGGTCCTTTTATTAACTGCATTACATCGTCTTGGCAACGAAGTTGTAAAATTGGATATAACTTTACACCGAAAAGTTAAGCGATTTTATCACAATTAAATAATGTGAACAGGCACATTGTTTACGTGTTATGGCTATACTTTTTAAACAGTGAGTATTTTAACGCTTACGGATTGGCCCCTTTCACTTTCATTGTAAGTGCCTAACTGTAACTTAGATTTAGCTCTTTTTTACAGTAAAGAAGGGACAAGTCAAAATACTTTTTTGTTGTAATCAACATTATGCAACAAATGCTGTCAATTGAGCTTAACTTGTAGTAAACCCGGAATATTCCTTTAAGGTCATATACAGAGCTATTTATCCGGGCTTGAAAATTCTACAAGCAGCTCGCGAAGCCTTTTCTAGTTTTAAAACCAAAATGCTACATTAAAAGACGTGGATAGTTATAAAGATGCTGAAGGGACTTCTAATTTGTCAACACACAATCACCCTGGGCTCGGTTGATCTGGGATGAACGGTGAAGCACGTTCCTTTTATGTACTCGACGACTCAGTCTGGATTGGGCGAGACAGCTCACGTGACCACCGCTGCGCAGGAGTTTCTACGACAGCTGGGAGTCGCGCGTGAGAGGACAGCGCGAGAGGCGGCGGTGCCTGCAACGTTTCTCATACATTTTCTGCAGCATGGGAGACAAGAGGAGTCCGACGAGGTAAAACCATAAACCACAAACTCCCCCAGCTGTGGCTTCAAGATACTCGAGGCGACCATCTCATGGCTTGAAACAGACCAATAGGCTGAGTGTGTGTGAATGAGAAAGACGCAACAGAGTGGCCACCATGGCGGACTGCCTGTTTTATGAACCTAAAGTGTCATATGATTAAAGACACCGCTTCGCGCGCACAGGGCTCGGGCTGACTTTGTGCATGGATAAGATCAGATGTTGTGTCGGAGATTCCCACGGTTCGAGATGTGATGTTCTCTGTGTTTGTTTTGCTTTTTGAAGGCCGAAACGGCAAGCGAAGCCCTCCTCTGACGACGGCTACTGGGACTGCAGCGTGTGTACGTTCAAGAACAGTGCCGAAGCGTTCAAATGCATGATGTGCGATGTCAGGAAGGGCACGTCAACGAGGTGAGTGCATTACGATGTTTGCATGGGATACCTGGCTTGGGAGAACTGTGTTTATAAGTTGTGACAAAACCTAGCGAGCTTAACAGCATTTTGCGTGTTGATTTACACTTTAGAACGTGCCTTTTGATGACCAAAATGCTGTCTAGATAGGGAACTCACTGGGTTTTGAGACATAGCCATCGAGTTATTTTGCTTTTTCTTATTTGTGCATGTATAATTATTCAATTTATGTAACGTTTGCAATGTCAGGAACAAATGTGAGCAATCAGTATAACATTAATAGAGAGATGTGCTGTAAACGTCCAGTTTACCCTATATAATGGTATAATATACATGTGTATAATACATATGCACATATAACATATATGTATACATGCATGTGTGTTATATGCTTATATTACATTATATATGTGTAATTGAAGAGTAATTGGGGTTTGATTCAGTTGCATTGTTGCATGCTTTTAAAGTATATTAGTTGTTTTAAGTCATTTATTGAATCATACAGCCCATAAGCAAGAACTGCACTTTACTGTCACTGTGGGGATTATGCACATAACTAAGTGGGCTGCAAAATTATTTTAGTAAATTATATCATAGCTTGGCTTTGGAAGCAGCACCGATTAGATTTTCAGAAGTAAATTAGATGTTTAAATGAGCAATCTCAAAACAGTTGCAGCATCTGTTAAATGCTAAACATTACATTTAGCCTAAACTCCAAGTTCAAGTCATAAATGTAGTACTTATCACATAATCTCGATGATTTGCATGTAAAAAAAGAAAATGTGGCATTCAAATTAGCATTAGGTATAGATGTTCTCCCTGTTTTGATCTAAATGGAGCCATCCTGTGGCAGTGATCCAAGAGAAACCACTAATGACCTCATCAGAAAAAGGCATGTAATGGGCTGGTATTTTCTCACCCTTATCTCATTCATCATAAAAATCCGCTTTCACTGCTTTGGAACAGTAAGGGACTGAGTCGGCAGTCTGTTATTTCCCTTATGTCATTAAGATGAGATCAAGCCAGGAAGTAAAACATTCCTTGTCGTTTAAAAGCAGTTGATGATGACAGATCTCGGTTCTCAACAGTACGAGATAATGATCATTTTTATAGTGGAGTGTTTATAAAGGCTTAATTATCATTCAGCACTTGTATTGTGAATGATAGATAACATTACCGCTGCTAAATAAGGCATTCTAACAGATATTTGGAGCCAACAAATTTTCATTGCAAAAGTGTGTGTGGGATGGTGGAGGACTGCAAGGTTTGATGTGGGGGTGGGGAGCTGTCACTCCTCCAGGCCACCACAGCAGCTGGCATCCAGACGGCCTGAACTCATTTGCATTCAACGGCTTAATCAAGAACACTGTCATCAGAGGAGGCATCATCACATCAGCATGCACACACACACACAGATGCGTACTCATACCCATAAATAAACCCATGATTGCGCATCTGCCCTGTTATAATGCCTTCGAGATGGCCGCGAATGATGGGTTTTAATGATGATGTCCCCTCGACTGTGTGATAGTTATAGTTCATTAATTTACGAGTGACTGCATCAGAAAGAAAGGCTTTGTGACACACCCTTAAAGGAATAGTTCACCCAAAAATTGCAATTTTGAAATGTTGTTCCCAACCTGTGTGACATAATTTTTTTCCATGGAACACAAAATGAGGTCATAATGTCAGCCTCAGTCACATTCACTGTATGGAGAAAAAGCAATGAAAGTGAATGATGCCATCTCCATTTTTGGGTGAAATCCCTTTAAACACCAAAAATGTTGCATTTTTCTCTAGGCTATATTTCAGCATAACAGCTAGACTGCTATATTTCCTCTTTTATGCTACATTTACTGAGCATTTGTTTGCTTAAACGCATAGAACATAATATTAGTGCTGACTGGTGCTATCATCTCTGTTTTTCTCCTGAGCAAGCAACAAGAGTTTTCGTTTAGATTGCGACTGTGTGCAGCGGATGGCAAATGAATGTTTTATGAGGTTGATGTAGCTGAGCGTGACTGATGCGTGGTGAATGATTCAGGGGTTAATTTAGATCACGTTTGCAGGGCATCTCATCAAATATGTCATTTTGGTTAAATGAAATCAGTAAAGCGTGTATCTTAGGTGTTTTCCATTAGTACTGTATGAGAAGAGCTGAATTTTCCAGTCAACAAGCTCCAAAGAGAACAGGTTTTTAATGTTACTATGGCATTGGTGGATATTTGCTCCTGTTCAAAGAGTGATTTGTTTACCTGGTTGTTACCTTGTGCTGACAGACTGACAGTTAATTGATGAAGCTTCATGTGGAGCCTTTTAGGCCACTGCATCGCCGACCCCGAACCAGATGGAAAAGTTCTAATTTCAATGTACTGACACACTCTGCCCCCAGCAAAAACAGTCACTCTGCAGGAGAGAGTGTTACATCATTCAGTTACCACAAACACGGAGAGAATGTCCTCTTCAGACCAGGCCGGTTTTTACTCAAACCCTCTCATGATGAAAGATTGAGCAAAGGAAGGTTGCATTATGTTTTTTTTTTCACCAGGCGAGCATGAGAGTTCTATTTGACTTGACATTAATGTATATTTGTGTTGTCACAACAAATTTAAGGCCATCAGTTATAATTTGTTGACTTAACCTGTGCGCTCTATAAGGGTATCGCAGAGAGATTTGGACTATCATCCTTCATAGATGTCACTATCAGTTAGGTGATGACAAATGAAAGATTTAGATCGTGAATGATACTGAGCAAAGCATAAATCTAACCAGGACCCAGCAGTTTCTCTTTTTGTTTTTGCGGTAGCAGTGACATTTCTTTATTGTCAAGGTGTGATTAGGTGTGCATTGTGCTAAAAATCAACTAGTCGGTGGGTTGCCTGAACGATTAGTCAAATAATCAGTCCTAAGAAAGCACTGAATAATTAGGTTGGTTTTGGGTTCACCTGACACCAGTCGGACGATTTTCTTACGGTTTTTTTATTTTTATAAAAGATGCGTCCATGTGTTTGAAAACAGCTAGATGGAGCACAATAGAGTGGTTCAGACTACAGGAATCTCAAGACTAATGTGTCACGGTGGTCAATTAATCGAGTCGTCCAACAACTGATTAGTCGAATAGTGGGGTTGACTACTAACATTAATATTCTAGAGGTGGTAGTTTTAATGGGAGACACAATTCTCATATTAATTGAGAGACACAACTTCTTGACCCTGTTTACACCTGGTATTAAGATGCGTTTCGGGTGATCCGATCACATGTGGTCGGCACTAAATACAGGTCTAAATGGGGTCTAAAACATTTTGTGATTGGATGACAAAAACTACATACGAATGTAGTCAAAAACACATGTGACCACATCACATTTGAGGTGTAAACGCTAATCCATCCTGTAAGCATCCCGGCAGCAGTGAAGCACCTCACCTGTCAATCAACCGCTGCGCTAAAACGAGTTCAAACTTTGCCAGTTACAAGCGTCTTTAAAAGGAAATAACCATCCGATTGGAAAACGTAAAAAAGCGGATACATACACAATCACAAGGATCTTCGTCAGTGTGTCTGATACCAATAAATTTGAGCAACCAGGTGTAAACAGCGATGTGTCTCACCTGACTACATGTGATCGGACCACCCGAGACGCATCGTAATACCAGGTGTAAACGGGGTCCTTGGATGGAGTTTTTGCGTGATTATAGCTTGCTGTGATTAATAGTCAGCACAGTAAAACCCTCTGCAAGAACTTTCATCTCTTTAATGCTTTAAGGTTTGTCCATTTATGCACCGCTGCTGTTACAGTCATCAAAGCGCTGCATCAGCATCACATTACAAGATGATCACTGACATTTAAATCCTTTGTTATGAGTAATGTTCCAGTACTTGAGGTGCTTTGGAAGTCTTTTGCATACTGTAAATAAATAGTTTCAATAAAATGTTTAAACTGCTTGATGTCATGAACAAGTGTATTGGCAGTTCTGCACTTTTAAGTGCGCAGCGAGGAACGCCTAGAGACTCCCAAGCTCTCTGTTTACATTGAAGCACGTCATTCTGCATTCAGGATGCACATAAGTGGTTTTGTGCCACTCTGTATTGAAGCCTTTCTTATTTTTTACTTTTCTTACTTTGATAGTTTTGAGTAATAAGATGTTATAGTTATTTAGCCTATTTATTTGTTGCATTATCGTTAGTTACAGTTGTAGTCAGAAGTTTACATACACTTAGGTTGAAGTCATTAAAACTAATTTTTTAACCAATCCACAGATTTCATATTAGCAAACTATAGTTTAGGACATCTACTTTGTGCATGACACAAGTAATTTTTCCAACAATTGTTTACAGACAGATTGTTTCACTTTTAATTGACTATATTACAATTCCAGTGGGTCAGAAGTTTACATACACTAGCAGCTTGGAAAATTCCAGAAAATGCTTCTGATAGGCTAATTGGAGTTATGGGAGGTGTACATGTGGATGTATTTTAAGGCCTACCTTCAAACTCAGTGCCTCTTTGCTTGACATCATGGGAAAATTAAAAGAAATCAGCCAAGACCTCAGAAAAAAAAAATTGTGGACCTCCACAATTCTGGTTCATCATTGGGAGCAATTTCCAAACACCTGAAGGTACCACATTCATCTGTACAAACAATAGTACATATGTATAAACACCATGGGACCACGCAGCCATCATACCGCTCAGGAAGGAGATGCATTCTGTCTCCTAGAGATGAACGTAGTTTGGTATGAAAAGTGCAAATCAATCCCAGAACAACAGTAAAGGACCTTGTGAAGATGCTGGAAGAAACAGGTAGACAAGTATCTATATCCACAGTAAAACAAATCCTATTTCGACATAAACTGAAGGGCTGCTCAGCCACTGTTCCAAAACCACCATAAAAAAGCTAGACTACAGTTTGCAAGTGCACATGGGGACAAAGATCTTACTTTTTGGAGAAATGTCCTCTGGTCTGATGAAAAAAAATCGAACTGTTTGGCCATAATGACCATCGTTATGTTTGGAGGAGAAAGGCTGAGGCTTGCAAGCCGAAGAACACCATCCCATCCGTGAAGCATGGGGGTGGCAGCATCATGTTGTGGGGGTGCTTTGCTGCAGGAGGGACTGGTGCACTTCACAAAATAGATGGCATCACGAGAAATAAAAATTATGTGGATATATTGAAGCAACATCTCAAGACATCAGCCAGGAAGTTAAAGCACGGTCACAAATGGACAATGACACCAAGCATTAGAGCCCAACTGATATGGGATTTTTGAGACTGATACCAATTTTAGAGGGGGGAAATTCACCGATTACCGATATGGTGGCCAAAATAGAGCTGGAATGAAAACGGACCTTTTCTATGTGGATTGTGCACCGATTTTGTACTGATATGACTATGCAAAGTTACTGAGAAGGCTGCTTTCTTCAATTTTTTTATCAAAGAATATTTGACATTAATATTATTTTTTTTCTCCCTAATTTGAAATGCCCAATTCCCAATGCACTCTACGTCCTCATGGTGGCATAGTGACGCCTCAATCCGGGTGGCGGAGGATGAATCTCAGTTACCTCCGCGTCTGAGACCGTCAACCCGTGCATCTTATCATGTGGCTTGTTAAGCGTGTTACCGCGGAGACATAGTGCGTGTGGAGGCTTCGCGGCATCCACGCACAACTCACCACGCGCCCCACTGAGAGCGAACCACATTATAGCAATCATGAGGAGGTTACCCCATGTGACCCTACCCTCCCTAGCAGCTGGGCCAATTTGGTTGCTTTGGAGACCTGGCTGGAGTCAGAATCTTTAATTGCTGAGCTACCCAGGCCCCTATTTGACATTATAATTATACATTGTCAACAAATTCTAGAAATGAACACTGAGAAAATAAAGAATAAATAAAAATACAATAAATAGCTAAATAAACATCAGTACTATATGTTCAGTATCAGTCAGTTGCTGACCATTTAAACAAAGAATAAATAAAAATAAAATAAATAGCTAAATAACATCAGTAGTACTGTTTAGTATCAGTCAAATGCTGACTATTTTAATACTTCCAGTCAGTTAGGGGTAGGTTGTAAAACAAGAAGAATTTACACCTGCCAAGTCAAGAGATAAAGAGCAGCAGCGGTGTTACACTGTATTCTGTTATACAAGTTCAGGGGAAACTTTCAACAGTGGAAAACCAGACTTTTAAATATTACATTGTGTAAATGCAACGACTGGAATTGTTCGGTTGAAGGGGGTACCAAACTGTGAATCCTGAACAAAACAGTTTGGTGAATACATGTTTATACATTAGCTTCCAATCTGCTGATAAGCAATGAAAGTAGCTACGTGGTTAGCTATAAGCTCGTTGTCACGGAGAGCAAAAGATGGACTTTATTTACTTTCCAGCATTGTCTCACTAACTAGGTAACAACGTAGCATGAAATCAACACTCAACAGACACAATCCACCACCGCACCGTTGTCTGCTGAGCTTCAAAAAGATGCTCTGACAAACTATAGCTGGCTAACAGCAAACAGATGTGATAAACATGAGTGAAGTTTGTCAGGGACAGGATTAATGTTATATTAGTTATATTGAAAAGGGAAAATGATGGGGTTATTGTTTATTAACTTTCCTGTATGTATTTCACAAACTAGTTAGCAACTTACCACGAAGACACCGCTTAACTCCGCACTGTCTGCAGAATCGGCAGACCAATAAATCGGTCGGGCACTACCAAGCATACCTCCAAAGTTGTGGCAAAATGGCTTAAGGACAACAAAGTCAAGGTATTGGAGTACAACACTATGCCAGTATTCCCCACATTCCGTGATGCCATTACAGTGTTGCTGAAGTCTTAAAGGAGCTGCGCGTCTTTTGCAACATGAGCGATCGTAGGGCGTGGGCGTTATACCAGTAGACATGATAAACTGGTAGAAATTTTCCAACTGGTATACATTTTGGATTATCATCTCTATCGCAGTAACGCCACATGGGAAATGTGTACAGCACATAACACGTACGCATTACACACTAAATGGAGGAAAGCGGAGTGCTCGTTCCTTAAATTCATTTGAATGAGAAGATGAGATGATTTCATTTTTATGAATGAAAGAGTGCGTCCTCCATGGTGTGGAATTGGTTTGGCTTTAGAAAATGCGATAAAGAGCAGAAAACAGCGATTTGCAAGGTTTGTACATTGTGTATGTCGATATATCCATGTGCATGTTTATATCAGTAGTCAGGGCTTCACGTGAGACTGATAGAAATAATGAAATGCAGTTTTTCACTGACAGCTGCACGTGACATTAGATGAAAAGCTTGTCTAGAAGCGAGAAAAAAAAATGACACTGTATCTGCGGCATGAAATCTCACTTGAGCCGCCGTCAAACCAAATTCAATGACATTCATCCTGCGCTCCAAACATGCCTCCCATCCAAACACGCACATCTGTGTTTTGTGCAAGTGTTGTGCACACAGTCTAAAACACGCAAGTGTGCGCGAGTCTTGAAGTCATCCCAGTCCCTTCATTTGTGCTCCTGTGACAGAAAAAGCGCAGATCAAACCCGTTACTCATTCTGGTTTCTCTCGATGTCAAGTGAGTTTTTAAAATACACATCAAAACCCTTTCTAAAATTCTGTTCAAATGATGTTTGATATCAGGAAACAAACCAGCTATATTTATATTTTCTTTATAGAGATTACTAAAAACACAAAGAGCCTAATTAATTGTTTTATTAATGGGTAATGTTTTTATTTATGTTATTCTACTTTTTGCATTGCTTTGAGAAGATGTTAAGTTTCTTGAGGAAAGTTGAAAATTAGTGCACATCATCAGGCTGAAATGTGACATTTAGTTTTACTTTGTTTTTCAAGTTTAAAATAAAAATAAATTATATAAGATGAAGTTTTCATTTATAAAGTATTTAATTCACTGACTGTATTACACAACTCATTACACATTGCGACATGGCTTAATATATAATACAATTTTATTGATTTTACATAAAAATGTAACTATATTGTGACATATATCGTTATCATTATATAAAATTACTCGTATCGTGATATAGGATTTTGGTCATATCGCCCACCCCTAAGCAACTGGTTTACCTTTTCGGCCAAATTACCGATTACCGATTGAGTCACAACACATGAATATCGGCCGATGCCGATCGATCGGAGCATCCCTACTAATTAGTGCAAACAACTTCAGGCACATGTACATACGCAATCTGCGCGTTCAAAGACACGTGGTTAGAAAATTCGGGCTGCCCGTGTTCAGCGAAGCATAATTTGGGCTTTAAGTGCATGTAAACATGGTCAATGGTGGATATGTGCAGCGCTGCAAGTTTTAATAATTTTTTGAGCATTATATAATGTAATATGTTAATAGAAGTTATTATAAAGGGATATGCAGTATACGGTTTACAGTAAAGAAATATATATAGGTACTTTCTGAACTAATCGGCAAAACAAGTTTTGACCAAAAATGCCTCCCTATTTCCGAACATTACATTATAGTAAACTTGGCCATGACATATTAGAGGCCAGAGCAAACCCTATGAATGATAAAACATATTTGTGTTGCTGATAAAACAGTCTTGTTGATAGGGGTTGCACGACTACTGATATTTCATAGTCGACTAATCGAGCCGAATTCGACAAGTCATGACTTAGGCTAGTTGTGCATGTAAGACGTCGATGAATACACATCCTCACACATTTAATACACTTCTAAAGTCTGAGAAATGTGGCATATAAAAACAAACTACCATCAGACATGCAATATGCATCTTTACTGCTCAAATTATTGGTCCACATACTGTAAATAATATTTGACTTGCGTATCATCATATTCAATATTCAAACTTAATAACAGCTGGTTTTGATTTAATAAGTTACTGCACTCAAAATAATTGCAAAGACATAATTTTAGAAGTATTACATTATTTTTTATTTGCATTCCTTTTCACAAAGAGTATGTGCTGCGGCAGTGGAGAGGGGTCTGGTTCGGCCCATTACATTTTACATGGTGTTATAAGATCATTGTTAGATCATATTTGGCCTCATATCTGTCACAGCTATTGCACTCTGGAAATTAAAGACAGACAGTTTTCAAAAAATACCCTATTGCTTAATTACTCAATTTTCCTTAGGAAAAAAATATCCTCTGCAATTTTCTTTTATAGTAACACGTCAGTGTTAGCTATAACATCAATTAGAGTCAATCACAGTCACCCAAAGGCCTCTTCTCTTACATAAATGCTTGGGTATGGAAGCCTATTGCAAGAACGAAATGATCTTCATTGTAAAATTACTGTGCTAAAGAGAAGGACACAAGGGCTACATTCTTCTTAGCAAAGAGTTACTCAGATGTGTTCATATCTGCATGTTTGTAAAATGGCGTAATGACTGAACTGGGGAGGGTTGTGTACTCGTGGGCTTGACTGATGGGAGGGGACACCATGATTAATGTGCTACACTGTGTGAACATTCAGTCTCCATGCATCGCTCAACTGCCAAGCCTCCCTGTTTGACAGCTGGCCTGTTGCCTCCCACCTCTCTTCTCTTTTCTGCTGTTCTTTCCAAGCATTCACTTTTCTGGTAACACTTTACAATACGGTTGCATCCATTAACATTATTTAAAGGAATAGTTCACCCCAAAATGTTAATTTTGTAACTCTTTACTCACTGTTATTCTGTTACAAACCTACTTCTGTGGAACACAAAATTATTTGTTAAGCAGGATGACAGCATCAGTCAGCAATCATTTTCATTGTACAGAAATGGTAATTAAAACTAAAATCTCCTTTTGTGTTCCATGAAAAAGAAAGTCGTATGGATTTGGAACATCATGAGGAAGTAAAAGAATACAATTTTCATTTTTTAACTAATGTTAAGGTATGCAACTTTACGGTAAAGTGTTAGTGCTTTTCCTTTAGTTTCTCTTCAAATCCGACCCTGCAGATCCACAATGACTTTCTCTGGCTTCAGTTTCCAGCTTTCCCTTCTTTCATCAACGGCCCAGAACTGTATCTGAATCAAAATGAGGTCAACCTGTTTCAGACGGTCCACGCAGAATATGCGCCTTTGCATGTTTTGCAAATTATATGCAGAAATATCTCTAATAAATGAAAACAGGCTCTTGAAATTACCAGGTAACGTGGCTGTTTTATGTGGCTTTTGGTTTATTTGGGAGAGGCGTGCTGGGAATATTTTCTCTGACTGCATTAGTTTCGCCTTTTTGGACAAAGAAACGAGAGCTCACAGAGATGCGCTCAGGGGATCTGCACACATGCAATTAGAGAGGATTTCACGTGCTGCTTTGCTACTTCAAATGCCACAGTGTAGGAATGGTCGGCTAATCATCTAATAACCAAGTACTTGATTAGTGAGGTTGAATAGTTGATCTAAAAAAAAAAAATCTGGAAAAGTTTGGAGTTTTTCTATAGGGTTGTTTAAATTAGTGTGCTTTGCATAAGCTGTTAGACAGTTTGCATGGTTAAAACTCTCTCGAAAAGTAGCATCTTTTAATTGAAGCACCATTGCCACAGCCATACACATTCTGACGAAAGCGTAAAACTTTTTTTGTTGAACGACTAGTCGTGTTAAAGATAATAATGTATAAAATAGGCTCTGTTATTATCACGTGACCCCGATCAGACACTTTTCAAAAGGATATATGGACATGTTAAGCACAGCATTTCAACATGGTACAGTTGAAGTCAGAACTTTACATACACCTTAGCCAAATACAAATTTACAATTCCTGACATTTAATCATTGAAAACATTCCCTGTCTTAGGTCAGATAGGAAATCTATATTTTATGATTGTGAAATGTCAGAATAATTGTAGAGAGAATTATTTCAGCTTTTATTTCTTTCATCACATTCCTAGTAGGTCAGAAGTTTACATACACTTTGTTAGTATTTGGTAGCATTGCCTTTAAATTGTTTAACTTGGGTCAAATGTTTTGGGTAGTCTTCCACAAGCTTCTCACAATAAATTGCTGGAATTTTGGTCCATTCCTCCAGACAGAACTGGTGCAACTGAGTCAAGTTTGTAGGCCTCCTTGCTCCCACACACTTTTTCAGTTCTTGAAGTCAGGGCTTTGTGAAACATGATTCAGCAGGTAAGAACGATGCAGTGGGAGAGGTATGGCGAATATGAAAAGTTTGTGTACTGTACTGTTAATGTGGTGTTTCACACGTGACAAGCAAAGGGAAAACAGCCAGAGCTGTGAAACGGTCCTTATCGTTCATGGTAGCAGCTTCTCAGTCTCCGCCGGGCATAGGCATCTCAGTAATAACATGAGTTACATGATTTGGTGTAATTCAAACATCTTTATTAAATATCTCCCAATTAAACAATAGTAGCACCTGTTGAGTCCAGAAACATGCGCTCTTTCTCCGCTTTCCTGTAATCTCTTGCCCTCATGAGAGAGCGCGTTTCCCTCATTAAATGTGCAGTATGTAAGGTTCAGAAACCCTTGTTATTAATGACACCTGTGGCCGTTAAGTGAACTGCAGCCAGCTACCTGTTGCTCGTGCTCGTGCACACACTCAATAGGGATGCATCGACCAAAACAATGACGTAACGTACAAAAAGACAACGTGATTTACCGACATCATGCTGACAGATGAGGTAGCATAATTAAAATACTGGAACAGGGCTAAAACACAGTGGATATAGGTCAGACTATGTGAGACTAGTTTGAAGTAATCACTTTTCTTTGCATGATACATTGACTGCATTTATACGATAGCCTATGTTGGCGTTAGCTAGCTAGCCAGCTTTATCAATAGCTGTTAGCTAAATTTGGTGGATGATGACAGTAGCTGTTTATAAAATAGACTGTACATTATAAATATGTTGACACAATTCAGTATTGATGTGATTCCATCACAACTGTCATTTTGATACATCGATCCGCTGTTGTTTTATAATAGATTGTATATATTTTCTGTATAACCAAGTTACATTACACCAATGAATGGAGCTTTTTGCATTATCTTGAACATTGTCTAGCAAAATCATTTCATGTGTTATTGTAGTTTACCTTGCTGAATAATTACAGATTACCATTGTATATGACAGTTACTGTGAATCAGCATACCTGAATTTTAGGAATTTTAAGGAATTTCTAAATTTGATAATACTTCATACAATATCCATATTCATAACCATAACATAATGTATTAAATATAATGCAAAATTGAAAAAAAGAAATACAATAAGGAATAATAAGAATTATACGAAATAATGGCAATGAATCAACAACCAAAAATGTCACATCAAGTTTAATTGCACCTATGGGTTATCAGTTTGTCTTCAGTTTGACACTAAGCTTCATTTTTTTATAGGGCTATCTATCTTAATATAGAGAATATTTTATTAGCTTATACTTGCTTTAAAGTCTTATTAAAAAAGGCTTTTTAAATAAGCCTTTTAAACTTTTTTTGTCAGCAAAAACTAGTCAAAGTGATATTACTGGGAAGAGGAAAATTCAGTTAATATTGACAGTGTGCAGAAAGCTTACATATAGCCAGTTATTACAAAGATCCTGATAGAAGGTGAAATGATCAGGATCGGTATTGGCCAATCAGGTGACAAGAAAATCGGTATTGGTTGTAAAAATTCTGATCGGTGCATCCCTACTAATTAGTGGATCCACAAGGTGGCAACACTCACATTTGAGCCATTGCTGTTACAAAGAAGCGTGAAGATGATGTAATCACTACTAAACATCAGGAGATGAAGGTAAAAACAACAACAGTGGAAGTCAAGAGCATGTGTGTGTGTGTGTGTGTGTTAGGAGGTCTGGAGATACCTGCATTTGTATAACTTGAATCTGAAGGAATATAAAGACATCTTTATGGGTCTAAACTCTTGAAGAGAAAGTCCGGTGTCTCAGAACATTCATAGTGTGCATGCCCCAAACTGCTGTGAATGGGCAGTCATATAGAGTATACTTTGACAGGCTCGCATTCTACTGTATGCAGACGCTGAGTGTTCGTGTCAGAATGGAAGTATACCCAGGGTTAAAGAAAAAGATTTATTCCAGGGTTTTTGAAGAAAGTTGCGTTCTGAAACGTCACGTAAATGAGAACGCCGATTTCCTTACGCTGTTTAAGGGATTAAGAGAAAGCGGTTTAACACACCTAAGTTTCTCCCGGAAAACGTGGCTTAATGTGATTATGTAAACACATAAGCGGCGTTCTAACAGGTAGAGTGCGCATGTACGTGGAACAGACTGGAGAACAAACATCATAGGATGGTCTGGGTCTGCAAAGACAGAAGCTGTGTCTCGTTTCGAAGGCTGCACGCTAGGTAAGAAGCTTCCTTTGAAGGCTGCAGTATACAGTTTAAACAGGCTTTATTGAAACGAGATGGCCTTCGTTGGACAAACGGAAACAGAACGTAACATGGTTGCTCTGACAGCACGTAGAACTGGCTCTCAACCTGTGCAAGCACTCTTAAGTGAGAGGGGAATCTGAGGTAAACTTTGAGAGTTAAAATGATGTAGAGGGAAAAGAAAAAGGATATTTACTGTATAATACTTCATTTAGCATTATATTTGATCATTATTTACATATTATACATATTTACACACATCTACTGAGGTACATCAACTTACTAACTGGGAGGTCAGTTTTTGACTACCCGCATGCTCTAAGGTAAGAATCTCTTACAGTAAACCTGAATTGCCTTATTTGATGATATGTCAAGCTTGCGACTGTAAATTAGTCTGATATGGTTGAATTGTTTTGACTTGGCAAACGCTAGCCATCACAATTTGGATGTAACGTTAGGTGTTAACGTTATTTCTATGGAGTCTAACGTTAGCTAGCATACTTGTTATTCCAAATTCCACTAGTATAACGTTACTGACATTAGGGCTTTGGGACTACTCGTTTAACATTACTAACGTTACCATTTTGCCGACGATTACAACCTAAGTTGAGCTCCTCATGCCAATGTGCCAACTTAACGTTAGCCCCTGATGGTTTCTTTATGCTAAGTTAATATTAGCAAGGCTAATACTGTCATAACCACGACGTAATTAAACAATGTGCTTTTGGATTTGTTTTTGGAAAATGAGACTAATTCATGAGACAACGGTGTGGACATTTTGCTTAAATGAACCTATGTTACTTATGATGTAATTAAATGGAACGCTTGTTACAGTAGCGTAATTATGTCACTTGAAAAGGGGGCAAATGCCAAGCTCATTGAAAACAACAGAATCTGAATTGAAATTACCTTGTGACAGTTTTTCTTTTACTTGTAGTGGTTGTGAAATCAGATTTGTTTTGTTTGTGAGTTTTTCCCTATATCTTCATGCTAAAATCGACTGTAAATCCACAGTTTAAAGCTGATATTTAAAAACAAAAATTCCTATGGGGCATGCCCCTGGACCTCCCTAGGGGGTTCGCATCTTAGTTACCTTTTTCACCCCTGATGAGTTTGCATCCTGGAAGCGTGGTTGTCTGCTGTGTGACGTCACAGTAATGTCATCTAAACGGTGTATTATATCACAGCTGGAACGCTGTATTGACCAAATAGAGCAGTATATTTTATTAAACTGTTCTTTAGTATATTGTATTCCTATTTGTTAATCACGGTATTCTCGTATAATGACCGCTAAACTGTATATTTAACAGTTGTTCTAGGCAATCAATTTACTTCATATAGTATAATTTCAACTCAAATCAATATATCATTTATGTATTTATTTGGTAAGTAGCCAAGTGGGAAAATGTACTGTCAACCAGTCATTATTTCAACATATACACAATATTGATCAGCTGAGTGAATGTGCATTATCTTTTATTATATTTAAAGCATTGAAAGTTACAATAGCAAAATAAGCAAATTAATAGCTGGGATTATGTAGATCTTTGTTGCTACAGTATGTGTGGGAGTAAAAATTTGTAATTTCACAAAATCTCTCTCCCTTATGAGAAGGCTTCAGAAGTAGGCAGGATCAGCAGCTATTAATGCTGGTTATGGTACTCTCTCTGGCAAAGAGGAAATGTAACAACACAAAAAGAAATCTATTGATTTCCTCTGAATGGAGAGTCTAACAGCGCTAAGTGTGAAGGGTGCTAAGAGTCAAACAGCAAGCAGCCTGGTCTTGACATACAAAAGAGAGAGAAAGTCAGCCACCCCAACAACTAATAATGGCTGTTTTCACTTGCCTTGGGCTCAGGATCAATGCTAATGACAAGTTCTTGGCAGTTCTGCTTTAAGACTCTTGATGTCCTAATTTCACAATGTGTAACTTCATTAGCCATTCCCAACACCCGGGGGTTATGGCTGAAAGTGTAAACATTGCACCAGTGCTACAGGTACTGAGAGCCTGTTAAAATCTCTGTGTATGTTGGCAAAGCTGGCAGCAGCGATGTTAAAAATACAGTTCTCCTTTGGATGCTTTGGTTGGCCTTCATATTGCTCTGTTGTAGACTGTTTATGCGTTGCTTTTGGTTTAGCAGCTGTTCTTGACATTAAAGCAATAGTCACAGTTCTCTGCACCAATCTATTGACAGGAGTTCCCCTTGTGCACCGATCTGAAATCAGTGTGTTTGTTGCTCCGATAGGATCTGTAATTGCTGCAGCTGTCAGGTCATTAATTGAAAGTGCAACCAATGGATCAAATGATAACAGTAGTACAATATCCTAACAGACATTCGTTATTAGGATAAAGGGTTGTTTGAGTGGTTTCAAATTGGTCATTTACACACACAACTCGAGTGTCCGAATACTCGGAAGTGACAGCAATGATCGATCATGAAAACGATGATCGATAATGAAAATGCGTGACGTGACTTTTCACTTAATTTTTAATTAATTGACAGCAACCTCACAACTATACACAAACATGTCAAATAGGGGCCTTATTATTAATTTTGATGTTGATAATGTGTGATTTTCAGCAATACCTTGATTGTCAACAGAGACGTCTCATAGCATCCAAACTGATAAACAATGCTGCAATGCTAGAGTTTGTTCTGCAGGTTTACGATAATCAAAAGAAAGTTTAATCCGCTATGTTTTGAACATCTGTCTCTGCACACGTTTGCTAAACAAGTTTTATTGTCATATAATGTAGAAACTTTGACTCATTAACGTGTGTGTGTCTGTGTGTGTATGCATATGTGTGTGTGTGTGTGTATATATATATATATATATAAATATATATATATATAAATATATATATATATAAATTTCTCCCCTTTTCTCCCCAATTTGCAATGCCCAATTCCCAATGTGCTCTAAGTCCTCGTGGTGGCGTAGTGACTCGCCTCAATCCGGGTGGCAGAGGACGAATATCAGTTGCCTCCACGTCTGAGACCATCAATCCGCACATCTCATCACGTGGCTGGCCGAGCACGTTACCGCAGAGGCATAGCGCATGTGGAGGCTTCACGCTATTCTCCATGGCATCCATGCACAGCTCACCACACGCCCCACCGAGAGGGAGAACCACATTATAGCGACCACGAGGAGGTTACCCCATGTGACTCTACCCTCCTTAGCAACCGGGCCAATTTGGTTGCTTAGGAGACCTGGCTGGAGTCACTCAGCACACCCTGGATTCGAACTCGTGACTCCAGGGGTGGTAGTCAGCATCTTTACTCGCTGAGCTACCCAGGCCCCCAATGTATATTTTTTTAATAAAAGTGAAGGTTTATTATCATTGAATGTAAATCTCCCTCGTTGCCGACATGTTTGCGTGATGTCGCATCTCAGCGAAATCAGAGCTGAAGATTTCCGCACGAGTTGTAAGTCCAACATAAAGTGGCATTCCATTGCAGTTTTCCCAGTATGAAGTTTAAAATTCCGTGTTAAATGGGAGGAAGCATGAATCATCACAGCAACAAACTCCAACAGAGCGCAGCATGACTTTCTGTCCTGGGCAAAGACGGCGCTCCAAACTCAAAAGAAGCGCGCGTACACACAAGGCGAAATCTTTCATTCAGACATCATCTTTTGGTTTAATGGCGGTTCACATACTTGTAAGTGCATTACCGCCACCTACTGCACATCTGTTCAAACATCTAGATGTAGTACAGCTGAATGTAACAGAACACAGGGTCTTCAAAACTAGGGCTGCCCCCAACCAAAGATTTTCCTAGTCAACTAGTAGTCGTTAGTTTAAGCCATTAGTCGACTAGTTGTCGCACGTTTATGATATTAATTTAATTACTTAAATACATGTTTTTTGGGGGGCATCAGAAAATGGTTTGAGTTCCAGGGCTGAGAATGAATGTTTTAAGTAACATTGCTAACACTGTTCTACATTACAGAGAAATACTAAACTGTAATAATAAGCCTTTAAAATATAAATTTTACAAGCGCACACGAAGCGAGCTGCAGCAACACCAGCAAAAGCGGTGATGATTCTAAATGTGTCAGAAAAACCAGCAAGGAGACTGTCTGAACATTTTGTTAATTTATAGAGAGAAATGCACATTAGGGTTGTGCCGACAGACGATGATCTCGGGGATCGACGATGGTCAGAGTGATCACCAATAGCTGATGCCTTTGATGATGTCAAGACGATATTCGCTTTCCCATTAACGTATTAAATTATTATTAGGCTATTATTATTATTATCAAATTAATATTACAAATAATTTGTCCGTAGACACACAGACACGCGATTGAAGAAACACTTTATTATATTATTAAGAACAGATGACAGAAAAGCGTCTATGCGCATGTATGACACGTTGTTTGTACGGAGGCGTGCAGTCTCGTGGAAGACGTGCATGTAAAAGGTTCTCACTCTTTCTTTGCTTCTGACTTCTGAATTTTTTTGCAAGAACAGTATCGTCTATGAGTGCTGCAAATGACCTCAGACATCTCAGCTGAGGAGGTGCTTTGAGTTCAGTTCGCTTTATTTCCACGGAGCAGTTCACTGTGAACACAACTCTGCAGCCTATACATCTGTGATTAAAACATAAAATAATACAAAAAAACTTTCAACTTGAACCATGATTTATATTTCAGTGATTATTATCATCATTATAATTATTATTTTTACATTTATAATTGTTTTTATGTCTTAATTTGTGTATGTAATTTTCCGCTTGCATGTTTAGACAGATACTTATTACTTACATATGTGTATATATATGAATAATTTTTTTTGATCACTTCATTATTTTAATTGCTTTTTCGTTTCGTTTGGAGTGCAATTTGAATTTAGAAATGTATTTGATTTAAGTTTTTCATTTTTTATATAAATTAATTTTCAATGCAAAATCACAAAAGCAAGAATATTCACCGATCCCTCAGCCGGGGGTTGCCGATGTAATAGGATATTGCGATATATATATATATATATATATATATATATATATATATATATATATATATATATATAAATATATCGTGAAGGAGGGAACAAAACGAATTTATTCACACACATGATGTATTTTCCCGGACAGCGAAATACACGACTGGTAGAGAATGCACAGATAAAGTACGTTAGTTTCCAGAGAGATGGTGCCCTTCACAACTGTTGTAAAGCCATCTTTCAAAAAGTTGAACACCACACATATTAATTGCACTTAATTATTTTTCCAGTTTCATTTCATTAGATTTTTTTTTTTTTTTTTTTTTTTTTTAATAAAAAATAAAGTTCAAAATTTGAAATCAAGGTGTCTTGCTTTATTGTGTAGGCTTAACCCTAACCCTGCTTAATGAAAATTACCCCATAGTACCACCTAGCGTCCAACCAGTGGTAATACCGGTCGTCGGTTCGTCGAAGGTTATGGCGTCTCCAGTCACACCAACCGCGGTTTGCAGATACACGGTTCAGAAACAGAGATGCACACTTCCTAAGTTTATTACGGTAACCTGAAGGAAGAACAGAGACGCGCATTCTGAGCATTGTTTCAATGAACTGGTCAGCGAGTCTTCACATAATGACAAAATATCATGCAGTATATTTTGATTATGCCCTCTTTTGTACTTATTGTAACAGACTACATTATAACAACCTATAATAATGAATAGACACTGGAACAACGACACGCAATGAAGTAGCCAAAGACGTATAACATATATGTACATACTGTATACAGTATGTACATGTCTAACCCCTCCACCCCTGAGTACTCGATGAGTACTCAAGTAATCACTTTGAGTACTCCAGTAGACAAAATGACCAAAATGCCCATCCCTACAAGTTATGCAAAATACTGAAGGTTAGGGTTTTGTTAAGATCACTAGCCATAATTATGAGCATTAAAAAGCACCATTAATAAATAAATTGCATTTTGAAACATAAAGCCAATTGTTATGCATTGTCTTTCTCTTTGAATTCCCAGTGTTTTATCTCCCTGCTGTCTAAGGGAAAACAGATTAATGAATTTGCTGCTGTTTCTCAACTGCTGAGAAAACACATTCTTCTCAGATTACTCTATGTAGGCAAGATTTCTCAACTGGCTTCCACACTTGCGTGTTTTAACTTGCTGTTTCCCACACAGTCATTTTCAACAGGCCCTACTGAGCTAGGATCATGTCATCTCGATTTGAAATGTCTTCCTTTCTTGCCTCTTATCCTTGCCTATTTTCTTCTCTCTTTTTTTTCCACAGGAAACCTCGTCCTGTTTCCCAGCTGGTAGCCCAGCAAGTCCCTCAGCAGTTTGCTTCACCCACACAGCCCAAGAAAGAGAAAAAGGAAAAGACAGAGAAAGACAAGAATGAGAGAGAACCATTGCAGAAAAAGAATAATCACAAGAAAATGAGGTGATACATTTTCCTGTGTTCTGGAATTTACTGCATAGTTCCTTCTCCCTAAATAAATTAAGTGGCTGTGGGTTCTGTGTTTTATACAGCATGTATCTTACTCAATGGATTATCATTTACTGTATGTTTGCCATCCTTCTGGAAATTTGTATATATATTTTATGTCTGCAACTACTAGTGATAATTAATGAGAAAAAGGTATAATGCATTCTGTGACTGTTGGTTACTAGGGCTGCACGATTTGGACAAAAAGTAATTATTTTGAAAAAGATTGCGATTGCGATTTGTTTTTCATATGTTCAACTGCCAAAAGGCTACTGTGCTTTTCACACTCAAGTCTTCTTAAAACGAACCAAACTGAGACCTTTATTTCAATTCACCCACAAACATGTACTGTAAATACAGTTGAAGTCAGAAGTTTACGTACACCTTAGCCAAATACATTTAAACTCAGTTTTTTAAAATTCCTGACATTTAATCTTAGAAAACATTCCCTGTCTTAGGTCAGTTAGGATCACTACTTTATTTTAAGAATGTGAAATACTGGGGGGCCTGGGTAGCTCAGCAAGTAAAGACGCTGATTACCACACCTGGAGTCGCAAATTCAAATCTAGGGCGTGCTCTAGCCAGGTCTGCTAAGCAACCAAATTGGCCCGGTTGCTAGGGTGGGTAGAGTCACGTTGGGTTAACCTCCTCGTGGTCGCTTTAATGTGGTTCTCGCTCTCGGTGGGGCATGTGGTGAGTTGTGCGTGGATGCCACGGAGAATAGCGTGAAGCCTCCACACGCGCTAGATCTCCGCAGTAATGAGCTCAACAAGCCACGTGATAAGTTGCGCGGATTGACTGTCTCGGACGCGGAGGCAACTGAGATTCATCCTCCGCCACCCGGATTGAGGTTGAGTCACTACGCCACCACGAGGACTTAGAGCGCATTGGGAACTGGGCATTCCAAATTGGGGAGAAAAGGTGAGGAAAAAAAAAAGTGAAATGTCAGAATAATAGTAGAGAGAATTATTTATTTCAGCTTTTCTTTCTTTCATCACATTCTCAGTGGGTCAGAAGTACCCACTTGGTAGCATTGCCTTTAAATTGTTTAACTTTAAATTGTCAAACATTTTGGGTAGCCTTCCACAAGCTTCTCACAATTAGTTGCTGGTATTCTGGCCCATTCCTCCAGACAGAACTGGTGTAACTCAGTCAGGTTTGTAGGCCTCCTTGCTCGCAAATGCTTTTTCAGTTCTGCCCACAAATTTTCTATCGGATTGATAGTCAGGGCTTTGTGATGGCCACTCCAATACCTTGACTTTGTTGTCCTTAGGCCATTTTGCCACAACTTTGGAGGTATGCTTGGGGTCATTGTCCATTTTGAAGACCCATTTGCGACCCAGTTTTAACTTCCTAGCTGATGTCTTGAGATGTTGCTTCACTGTATCCACATAATTTTCCTTCCTCGTGATGCCATCTAAGTGCACCAGTCCCTCCTGCAGCAAAGCATCCCCACAACACGATGCTGCCACCCCCATGATTCACGGTTGGGATGGTGTTCTTCAGCTTGCAAACCTCACCTTTTTCCTCCAAACATAACGATGGTCATTATGGCCAAATAGTTCAATTTTTGTTTCATCAGACCAGAGGACATTTCTCCAAAAACTAAGATCTTTGTCCCCATGTGCACTTGCAAACTGTAGTCTGGCTTTTTTATGGTGGTTTTGGAGCAGTGGCTTCTTCCTTGCTGAGCAGCCTTTCAGGTTATGTCAATATAGGACTCGTTTTACAGTGGATATAGACAATTGTCTACCTGTTTCCTCCATCTTCACAAGGTCCTTTGCTGTTGTTCTGGCATTGATTTGCACTTTTCGCACCAAACTACGTTCATCTCTAGGAGACAGAATGTGTCTCCTTCCTGAGTGGTACGATGGCTGTGTGGTCCCATGGTGTTTATACTTGCATACTATTGTTTGTACAGATGAACATGGTAACTTCAGGCATTTGGAAATTGTTCCCAAAGATGAACAAGACTTGTGGAGGTCCATTATTTTTTGGTGTCAAGCAAAGAGGCACTGGGTTTGAAGGTAGGCCTTAAAATACATCCACAGGTACACCTCCTATCAGAAGCTAACTGGCTAATTTCCTAAAGGCTTGACATAATTTTCTGGAATTGTCCAAGCTGCTTAAAGCCACAGTTAACTTAGTGTATGTAAAATTTTGATCCACTGGAATCGTGATATAGTCAATTAAAAGTGAAACATGCACAAAGTAGATATCCTAAACGACTTGCCAAAACTATAGTTTGCTAATATGAAATCTGTGGAGTTGTTTAATAATGATTTTTAATTACTTCAATCTTACATAAAATTCTGACTTCAGCTGTATATAAACAGTGAAACAAAGAAAAAACACTTAATATTCAAATTGTGCCCATCCACTGTGTACATGTTTTTATCCATTTTGTGATAGTCTCAGCCCACTATTCATCATCATTAGTTTTTGAAACCCAGGCAACTTGAATATTAGGGATGCTCCAATCAGGATTTTAACATCCGATACCAATCTCCGATTTTCTGTTCATCTAATCGTCCGATGCTGATCATTTAATTTTTTATCAGCAGCTCTGTCAAAACTGGTTATATGTAAGCTTTCTGCTCAATGTCACTGTTAACTGAATTTCCCTTGTGGTAATACCATAGTTGTTGCCTAGTTTTTGCTGTCAAAAATGGGGTTAGGGTCAACCAACTGTTGGTTGGTTGAATAATTAAATTAACACAAAATATTCCATTTTACTCTTTACTCTAGGCTTATGCAAACTGTTCTCTACTGTATATAAGATAGTACTAACGAACGAGGCTTAATGTCAAACTGAAGTTGAACTGGTAACTCATTGATATAATTCTTAAAGTGAAAGTTTTCTTTAGTTTGTCACCATTTCATTGAATTTTTATTCATTATTTTATCATATATCATTTAACAATGTATTATATTATAGTATTTAAATATTTTATGTAATTATATGCACATTCCTTCCTTTTCATTTTGTTGTATGTTGGTAATATTCACTTATTGCCGCTGGGAGTGTAATAAGGGCGACACGCTCTTTCATGAGGTAAACAAATGACAGGAGAATGGAGGAAGAGTGCATGTTTCTGGACTCTACAGGTGCTACTGTTAATGCTGTTTGCTCAGCAGCCATTTAATAAATATGTTTGAATTATACCCCATCTTGTATTCCACATTATTATTCTGATACCTGTGCCTTACGGAGATTGAGATGCTGCTGCCGCAGATGATAATAAAAACTGCTTCATACAGGACACGCTGGTTTAGTGTAAAGCAAACGGAACCGAACTCTGAGCACTTGTTACTTCAAGCATGAGATGGAGTTGTGGAGCTCTGAAAACACTGTAATAATGCTCTAACTTAATATAGACTGGACAGAGCAGCGCAAATAAACTTTGAAGCGAGCAGACTTAAAATAAATAATTTATTTAATTAAATCACAGCCTTGTGCAATTTAATAATCGCATGAGGTCATATCGTGCTTTCGATTTTATTTCGATTAATTGTGCAAGCCTGTTGGTTACTGCACATTTTAAAAGCCAACTGAAAATCAAGTATCATTACTCTTATCAAGTCATTTTTTCATTGGTCTCTGATCACTCTGCATTTTCTAAAAGTGGCCCCTGATTTACATAATTTGGATATTGCTTCTTGTAGTTTGCATGGCTCAATATTTTAAAGACATATTCCAGGTTCAATACAAGTTAAAGGAGAATAGTTCACCCAAAAATGAAAATACTCCCATCATTTACTCATCCTTATCCCATCCCAGATGTGTATGACTTTCTTCTGCAGGACACAAATTTAGATTTTTAGAAGAATATTTCAGCTCTGTAGGTCCATACAATGCAAGTGAATGGGTGCCAAAATTGTAACACTCCAAATAAGCACATCAGGGAGGATAAAAAGCAGGGAGGAGAATTTATAGTAAAAATGAACTAAAATATTGATCTGTTTCTCACCCACAGTTATCATATAGCTTCTGAAGACATATAATTAACCACTGGAGTCATGTGGATTACTTTTATGCTGACCTATGTGATTTTTGGAGCTTCAAAATTTTGGCACCCATTCACTTGCATTGTATGAACCTACAGAGCGGAGAAATTCTTCTAAAAATCATAATTTGTGTTCTGCTGAAGAAAGTCGTACACATCTGGGATGGCATAAGGGTGAGTAAATGATGAGAGAATTTCCATTTTTGGGTGAACTAACCCTTTAAGCTCAGTCAACAGCATTCATGCCATAATGTTAATTACCACATTAAATTTGACTTGTCCCTCCTTTTCTTTAAAAAAAAAAGAAGAAAAAAAGCAAAAATCTGGGTTCCAGTGAGGCACATGCAATTAAAATACCTTGTTGTGAAAGTATAGCCACAAGACAAACAGTATACATGTTAACATGATTTTAGTGTGATAAAATCGCTTACTAACCTTTTCTGTGTAAAGTTGTATTCAATTTTACAACTTTGTTGCCATGATGACGTAACACTGTAAACACTAAAACGACTGTAAAAACAATTTAAACAACTTTACTGCTCAAATAATACATACATTTGAACAGAAGTTATATAAGTTAATTAATGCAGAATTTGTGAAGTACAATCCCTTAAAAGAAACACCAGATCTTGCAAAATATAAATACAAATTTCTCTTTTAGTGATAAACAGGTAAGTGTTAGCAAATGTATCCAAATATCTGTGATCAATAATATATGCATTTCTTGAATTTCAAATCTATTACTGTATAAAGTATTGTTGTCTTGTTTTCAAGTAAAGAAATATCTAAACCAACAATTTACTTGAGAAACAATGTCTTTTTTTTTTTTTTTTTTTTGAGAAAGCTTACCAAATTTAGTGAGGTATATGCTTAAAACAACAAAATTTATTTGCCAGTGGGGTAAAACAAATAAACTTCGGCTGAAAAAAAGTTAGATTTTTTTTCTGATCTGTGTTCCGTTGCTCCCTATCTTGCAGGCCCAGGTTAAAAAATGTGGACCGGAGCAGCGCTCAGCATCTGGAAGTGACAGTGGGAGATCTTACGGTTATCATAACAGACTTTAAGGAGAAAACTAAGCCCTCTTCCAGTTCTTCCTCCAGCGCAGCATCTGGAGAACACCATTGCCAGAGCGGATCCAACTCTGACAACACAGAAAGGGGGATCTCCAGATCCTCATCCCCACGAGGGGAGGGGTCCTCACTCAACGGGGAGTCTCACTAGGAACGCTTGGATTATGAACGTTACTTCTAGCCTCCTGAACCTAATAATCCATTTTACATGAACAGACACAGGAGCGAGATTATGTATGCCAAGATTTACCAAGACACAGACTTAACTCAGCAATACAGGCCATCTCTCACTACCACAAATATAGAATCTGAAAATAGGATTTCTCAGGATATGGTTTTCCTGGTTTGTTACAATGCCCTATAGGTCAGCTTGTGATAAATTGTTTTTAAGCAACTTTGAGTACAGAAAAAAATAGAAGAAATTTTGACAATTCTAAATTATTTCTGTATAGCACCAACATGATGTGGTAGTATTATGAATCAGATCAGTGTTGTCTGTTTGGATTTAGACACTGACATCAAGTCTTGTTCTCTTTACTGTCATGGCATAATTTTGTAAACTTCTTTTAAACAGCAATCTGTAAACACTGCGACAGCACCTGTTATGTTCCAGAAATTAGCCCTAAGGTTAAAAAAGCTTTGTGGTTAAAAACACATTGAGTCAGCTGTTGTTGTGCTTCAACATTAATAATGTCAATTGCAGCAGTTACATATTGTAACATTAATATACATCAAAATGCATTATGGGGTGAGCGTTAGGCCATCTATGAGTAACTGTGACAAAACAGGACTTCCTTTCTCAATTTTTAATTGCACCTGCTGGTACTTGGTATGTTTTATTAGAAAACGTTTCAAAGCAGAAATTCATTGTTTGCTTATTTGTTCATGTCATTTTGGACACTTGTTATGGTAGATCGCATCTCTTGTGCGGCTAGTTGTTCTACCAGCTCTTTTGTGTGAGAATGTCTTGATAAAATTCTGTTAATTCCACAAGAAACAACATTTATGATACAAATAAATTTTTAAAGATGTTGACTACATACCCTACTTTATGATGAACAGTGGTATACAAATATATTGCAGTATAGGAGATATCTCTTAATAAAATGTAAGATTTAAACTCCTGTTGTCAACTAAACAAATTTATTTCAGGGGAAAATTCAGGGATTGTGTGGCACCAGTTTTCAGTTCTCTGTGAAACTCATGACATGAGGTTAATATTCACTGCTGGCCCTGCAAGTGTTTCAATTTAACTTTGCCATGGGAGTGATGCAATATATTGCATATGAATACAGTAAAACAATGAAATGCCTTGTTCCTTACTTTACAATACTTAACAAATAACAGCAGTGTCTAACACAATTTGGCCTTTGAAAATAAATGGCCTTGTGCAGCAGAATGAAGTTTTTATGGTCCAAATCTACATCAGATTTAGCCATCAAAACTTACTAGTAAATATTTTAAATATACTCATACTTGTTTAGTTTCTGGCAACAATTTTAGTAACTTCAGATTTTTACTTGACATTTATCATGAGTACTCCAAATGGCTACTTGATGAATAGATCAAAAGTCTTAATATAACTAGCACTCTTACAACTGGTAACAATTGATGCAAATATTTGAAATCAGCCACAGAGCCCCATAGGCCTATAATTTAATCGCATAATGCAGGAAATTATTAACATCATGAATAAAGTAGATGATAGAAACTATTGTAGTAACCCTAAAAAGGTACTAGTAACATTAAGGATGGCTACTAATAAGTATTGTATAAATTTGAATAAATCTTAATATAGCTACAAGCAGCGATGATGGGCCCAAGCACCATGGGTCCTTTTATTACCTGGTGGCTTTCGGAAAACAATGCAAGGTGGACACATGCATTTGGCATTTGACATTATTCTAAACAATTTTGAAGCAATCTGGGTAAATATAAGAAGAATATTTTAAAGTCTATTGTAAGAGCCACACTTCCTGCTACCAGGTGGTGGTGCCATGACCGTGAACCAAAATAGTCATATCCATGTGATTAGCCCCCAAGACTAAACATACATCTCAATTTTGATCTAAATCACACATTGCATAGAAGATATGTGACACTTCCTGTTTCCCATTTTACGCCATTCATTTAATGCCTCGCCATGGCAACATCTTTCGATATATCAAAAATCTGTTCTCAATTTAGCATATTCAATGTCTTTGCATAATGTTGTCTAAACGTGGTGACAGTCTCATGAATCCCCTAGGAGGAGTATTTAAAAGTTCAGAGACTGCAATATTCAAAAAATCCAAAATGGCAGACTTCTTGTTGGGCAGAGCTAATAAGTTTAATTATGAAAGTTGTCTGGCTTGATGAGAAATATATACTGTATGTACCAATTTTGGTGACTGTAGGTGAAAATGGGGGTGCTTCAGAGGCCGTCTTACATGCCCATTTTAAAGGGGGCACTACAGAGTCCCCCCACACGCCCATGTGTGAACTTTTGCCCAGTCCTAATGGCCGATGACTCTGATGTGTGTGCAAAATTTCATGAAATTTTAAGCATGCCAAGTGGTTCAAAACACCCAAATATAGGAAGAAAGGAATAATAACAATGTGTTGCCATGGCAACAGTATTTAAGATATCAAATATCCCTTTACAATTTTACAACAGCAGTGTCTTGACATTATTCTAAAGAATTTTGATGCAATCATGTAAACACAAGAGGGCTAATTCAAAGTCTGTTGAAAGTGCCATACTTCCTGCTGCAAGTTGGTGGCGCTATGACCGTGACCCATAATAGCAGCATCAATGTGATCAGCCCCATTACCAAACATACATCTGAATTTTTATCATAATTACACAATGCACACTGAAGATATAAGCCACTTCCTGTCTCCCATTTTTTGCCATAAACTTATTGCTACACCATGGCGACACCGTTCAAAATATAAAAAATCAGTTTGTAGTTTAGCATCTACAATGTCTTGGCATGATGTTGCACAAATTTGGTGCCAGTCACATGAATCCCCTAGGAGGAGTATTTAAAAGTTCAGAGACTGCAGTTTTCAGACAATCCAAAATGGCAGACTTCCTGTTGTATTTAAAGTTCGAATTCCAGTTAATGAAGCGTTCTATCTGTGACAACACTGAAATAATTCATTACGTAATCACAATGCATTGAAATATGACATTCGATTTCAGCTTATGATGCAGCTGTAGCATTTAAAAAAAAAAAAAAAAAAAAAAAACAGAATTCTGAATGTTTGGCATCATTATATCCAAAAATGTCCAGGACTCGTAGAATCCACAGAAAAGGAAACAACGCACATGACAACAGCTGGTGTAATTCCACACTGACTTGAGAAACTCTTTATGGTGGAAGGTGTTCACACCTACTTCTACTGTTTTGTTGAATGTGTTGAGGGAGAGTGCTGCTGGCAACAGATCACAAATGGCCAAATCATGCCTTTCTCATGCACATCTGCGTTTCGGGTGACATGTAGAGCTTTGAGCTAAAAAGTGTTATGAAATGTCAGTCAACCAATATAAACTTCATAGACATGACTGAATGTGACAGTCAACAAGAATCTAAAACACAACCAGGGTTCAGCACATATTTTCTGCTGATTTTTGCTTGCCTTATCTACATTTTCACTTCCCCTAGTACTAAAAAAAGATCTATTTATTTTTTGCAAAATGTGTGTCAGAAAAGGTATATTTAAGTTCACTGTCACAAGTCATCATCACAAATTTGACAAGACCTCATATTAGCCAGCAAGATTATGTTACAGGTTATATATTTGTATCAGCAGAATTCACAACGACAGTTGAAATGTTTGAGCCGTGCCAGCATACAGAATACTGTACCCTCCATCTGACTAATAAATGAAAAGGATCAAATCATGGAGTACTGTTGGTCTGCATTTATCAATTATCACATACAGTATATATGTATTGTTACATTAAAAACAGAATGCAATACAGTTTAATGTTTTATTTAATCAAGTCCTAAAAGGAATATTCCGGATTCAATACAAGTTAAGCTCAATCGACAGCATTTGTGGCATAATGCTGATGCTACCACAAAAATTTATTTTGACTTGCCCCTCATTTTCTTAAAAAAAAAAAAAAAAACAAAAAGCAAAAATTGAGGTTACAGTCAGGCACTTACAATGGAAGTGAATGGGGCCAATTTTTGGAGGGTTTACAGGCAGAAATGCATATATTATAATTTTATAAAAGCACTTACATTAATTCTTCTGTTAAAACTCATGTGTTATTTGTGCTGTAAAGTTGTTTAAATCTTCATTTTTACAGTTGTTTTAGGGTTTAAGGGTTTGTTGACATGACATCGTCAGATATAACTGGAACATATAACTTTACACAGGAAAGGTTAGAAAGTGATTTTATCACACTAAAATAATGTTAAAAGGGTCATAAAATGCTCTTCCCAAGGTCCACTGATGATGTTAGTAAGGTTTTTTTGCATATAATTTAGAATTATATGATCAGGTTCCACCCTGTCTCTGGCCCTCTGGCTGAAACGCTTGGTTTTGGCCTAAGCGATTCCTTAAAACAATTTCAACATAAACGCCCACTGTTATGATTGGCTAACAGTGTGCAGCCTCTCATATACAGCCATATTTGAAACTCAGTTGGAAGAGAATGAACAAGCTCCACAATATCATAAAACAACATTTCAGGGTTTACACAATGAACATCCAACACATTGCATCGGAATATATTACACTCTTCATCTCAAGCACAACTGTTAACACTCAGCACCATAAACTATCAAACAGTCATGACATTTGAAATAATCATGAATGGAACTGTACTGTTTTGCAATCGGGTCGAAGTGTTTTTAACTGCCCCATCCTTCAACAACAGTTCCTTTGCAAAGCTTGAATCATATTATGACTGGTTCACAAGCAATCCACGCTGATATGAGACAAAAAAAAAAAAAAAGAAAACATACAATCCACGCTGATATGAGACAAAAAAAAAAAAAAAGAAAACATACAATCCACGCTGATATGAGCAGAAAAAAAAAAAATCAAGTGATACATCATACATCAAAGATCTGTGAATAGATGCACACACATGTAGTATCACATCACTGAAAATGCGTAAAAACAGTCAAAGACATCCATCTAGTACATGTTTACATACACCAACAATTAAAAATAGCACAGAAGGGCGAAAGAATATTTTGTTGAGGAGTTTGTGCTGAAAACAGCAAGAGGCAGAGCAGCTGATGAAACAGAACGGGGTCTCCTTTTCAGAGATGTAACCTGACACAGCGTCTTTTAAAAGTGGCACGAGATACATGACAGCAAACAAAGACATCTGTCTAGTGCATGTTTATATACAAAAATAATTCAAAATAGTCCAGATGGGTCCCCTTTGGTGTTCAGGAATAGTTAGGCCACACTAAGCCTGTCTGTTCTGCTCTCTCTCTCTCTCTGTTTACAACTAAAGCGCCAGTGGGCAGGGCCAAGGATGTGATGACGAAAAGTAGGCATTTAAGTTTTTTGCTGTAGGGGCTGTAATGAATTAAAGGGGCCCAAATGACGTAGGGAAGTTGCGGAAGAAGAGAACGAGGCGTTTTGGAATCCTGGTTTATTGCATTTGGGATTACGTTTTGAGTTCTGAAATTTACAGTATGTTGACCTCTTATATGTCAGAATATCAAGGAAAATTTTATTCCTCATGACATGACCCCTATAACATGCATATTATTGACGTCTTATGGTTATACTTTTGAAATAGTGAGTATTTGAATGTTTACGGAATGGCCCCATTCACTTCTATTGTAAGTGAATTCTATTGTAAGTGTAAATTTAAAATATTCTTTTTTTTTAATTATCTAAAGGGTTGATTTTTTTCTTCTTTTTCTTGATTATGTGATTTGGCATTTAAAATGTCAGAAAATGTTATAGTGATTACACTTTAAAATGGATTTTTCACCAAAAAACAAAATTGTCAAAACGTACAAAATTGATGTGACATTTGCCCTTGAAACTGTATTACAGGGGCATATTTTCTTTTACTTGTAAGAGTAAACTATTTGCAATACATGATTTCCATTACTCTCTTTTCCTCTCTACAGATGATCCTGAAGGAAGTTGACTCCTTACTCTATGTGGACACTGATGTCCTCTTCCTGCAGCCTGTAGAGCTAATCTGGGACATGTTGGCACATTTTAACCCCACTCAGTTGGTAGCCATGGCACCAGAGCACAGGGAGCCTCGGATTGCCTGGTACAGTCACTTCTCTCAGCATCCAAACTATGGAAAAACTGGCATTCATCATGCTGATGAATATGGCCCATATGTGAATGGCACAATTCAAGGTGAGAGTAGAAGGCCGAACCCCAAACGTTCTTCCTTTATGTATTTGCAAGGAGGTCTTATATACCTGGAAAGAGATATCTGTTCCAGGTATATCTCAATGACAGCTGTTCGGCTGGTTAGTGTATATACAGTATATATCATCTGAATACACAGCTACTTTTCAATGGCCATCAATGGAGAAACACGCTTTTTTGTATCTACTGTCAGGGGCTAACTGCTAAAGCTAACCAGCCCAAACATTGACCTTGTGTATCTGGGCTCACTGGAGTGTTTTAAACATTTTGTAATACCATTTTAGTCCAGAAGAGGGTGACAAAGCTCTCTTATTAATTTTTACTTGCCTGCTTGAGTAAAACCATTACAAACTGTTCTGCCCTTTTGGCATAATCAGTGTTTTAATTGTTTAACCCTATTTTTTTGTTTAATAAAATTATTATTTTTTCTCTGCTGACTATATGAACAGAATGACATGACAACGGTTGGTCTTCACTGGGAAGAGCTTCTGATGCCACATCTACAGAAAACAGAGGAGTGTTTCACAGTGACTAACAGCCTGCCTTCACACTGAACAGGACCACACACTCATAGTGTGGGAAAGTTAGTAATTTCTTTACCAGAGAGACTCTAAGGGGGATCCAGAGAAAGACTCTGCCAGGTGGCTGAGCTGTGATACTGTGACTTTATAGATTTTCTGAGACTGGATAACAGTGCCCATGGTGTTCCAGTATATATATATACACACACAGGGTTGGGGAGTAACGGAATACATGTAACGGGATTACGTATTTAAAATACAAAATATAAGTAACTGTATTCCACTACAGTTACAATTTAAATCATTGGTAATTAGAATACAATTACATTCAAAAAGTATTTTAATTACTGAAGAGATTACTTTGCATTTTATTGTCATTTGTTTCATTTAATATTTAATTCTTTCAGATGGAAAACATTTATACATGTAAATGATGTGATCCAAAGTGCATTTGAACAGCGGTGAAACACTTTCTTATGATGTGTTACATTCATACGAGCAGATATCTAAAAATATCTAAAATATCTAAAAATCCTTAAAACAAGATCAATTAGATTTATTTTGTTTTAGAAACAACACTGCATAAGATATTTAGGTTTTTCAGAGAACGTATATTTAACGTGTATTTTGTCTTACTGTTCTGGCAGAGTTTTTATAGTCAAAACAAGTGAAAAAATCTACCAGTGCTGAAGAAGTATTCCAAAGTATTTAGAATACGTTACTGACCTTGAGTAATCTAATGGAATACGTTACAAATTACATTTTACAGCATGTATTCTGTAATCTGTAGTGGAATACATTTCAAAAGTAACCCTCCCAACCCTGGGAGTATATATATATATATATATATTATACCAAGACAAAATAAATAGAAGTGTAAAAGTTACAGTACAGCCAGAAGTTACAGTAACTCCCACTAGAGTGCAGCATTGTTTCAGCTCAATATGAACATCTTTAAGTGTGGCGTTGCTCTGTGACCACACAACAAATTTTCTCAACCTTTTAGCAAGTTCAGACAGAACGTGTGGACTTTATATGCATTATTTCCATTAAATATATGGGTAAATCTGTGGAATGGATTTAAGCATGGTAATGTGTAAAACAGACCTAAGGATACTGCATTCGTACTGGCAGTTGAAAGCATAATCCAAAAGGATGACATAGCAAGCAACCACTCAGATTAAATTCTAGTGCACAAGTAGGCCTTTATATGGTTCATTACAAGCTTCGTCAACCTTTGCTTGGGAAGGTCAAGATGACTTCACAAACTACAGGTCACAATGAGGATACTAATGTGTCCTTTCGTGGCACAATGTAGGAGCAAATAATCCATCTAGACCACCTGAGGCTCTGGAGTTGATTTACAAGGATGAGCAGGTCATAGGCTGGACCTGATACAGCATTAAGGAGGACCTGTAAGTGGTCTTCCTCTTGTATTTAAAAATAATCAGGATAATAAGGACACTACATTCCAGTATTGAGTTGTCTTGGAAATAAATTAGTGGGGATTTACTGTACTAAGTTTTGTTAATTGATGTGTTCTCATTGACTAAAATAAACCACACTAGAAAATGTTCAGAAGAGGGTTAAAAAACTTGAACACTTTATAATAAGTTTCTATTCATTAACTAATGAAGTTAACTAATGTTTACACTGAACAGTACTTTTACAGCACTAATTAATATTGGCTGATGTTAATTTTAACATATATTAATGATTTTTTTAAAATGAAAGTCGTATACATTAACATTAGCTAATGCATTATGAACTAACAATGAACAATTTTGTTTTTTATAAGTTAACATTAACCGAGATTAATAAATGTTGTTAAAAAAATGTTGTTCATTGTTTGTTCATGATACCTAATGCATTAACTAATGTAAATGTACAACCTAATACAATAATGTTTTTTTTTTTTTTTAAAGAAAACGTTTGCCCTATTACCATTCTGCTAACATTAATTCCCACAGTTCTTGTTTATTTACCATTGTAACTAGAATGTAATAAGCCCATAACCATACATTTTTTTAATCCTTTGTAGACTACTTTGTATAGAGTATATAAATGGTAAAAAAATAAGTAACAATGAGTGAGGAACCTGAAACATTAAAACAAATGTTTTTAAGTGATATGCTTATCAGCTAAACTTCTTTGTGTTTTGTGGCCTGAAAAATAAATATGAAAAATTCATATACATATTTTTTGTATTTATCAAAAAAAAATCTCCTTTCTTTGTTATCAATCTCTCTATATGGAGGCCAAAACAAAAAAATCCTTGGGTCTATTGTACATTCCCTCATCTGTACGTCCTCTATCAAACTGAGTCCGTCTGAATCAGCCCCTCATTTACAATGGATACCCTATCTCTGCTTTCCTTTACCTGATTTCTCCCTTGGACAATATTTACCTCAAGTGGCAACAAATAGATGCTTTTTTCTGGTCAACAGAAAAGCAGCCTGTGGTTTGGAGAAAGAGACCTTATCTCTCTCTCCTATTTCCCCCCAGCGAGCTTTTCAATTAGGTAATTACAGCCATGTGAATGGAGACTCAGCAGAGAGCGCCGCTGCATTGTGGGAGCACCTGTCCCCAACAGACGCCAATTACCTGGCACGCGAACAATCCCATTGTGTGGGCACTCAGAGGGGTCCAATACTGCAAGAAGTGTAAACCCAGCCAATGCAGCATCTAATCAACTGACAAGCAGTGTCTGTGTGAAGCAGAGGAATAAATGAGGGGGTTGCATCTTTTTTTCTGTTGCTTGTTTATGCATTTGTATTTAGATTGGCAGACTGGCTGAATGTGTAGCATAAAAATGTATTTTAGTACTGGAATGAACACTATGAGTGTATCACACTGATAAATCACTAACTCTCTTTGAAGGAGGAAGCAAGGGCTGGGTAAAATGTCCAACGCAAGTCTTTATTTTCCAACACTTTTCAGGGTAACAAAACATTTGCTTTTCAGCAGAAGATAAATGATGGCACACATGATCACTGCTGCATGCGTCTCTCTCTCTTCCCCTTTCAGCAGTCTGGATTGCCCTTTTATCTCTCTCCAGCTCTCACTGCAACACAAAACAGATCATTTCCCACAGGTGTCAATCCTAACCGCTCTTCCTCTCCTCGCTCGGCTACGCCCACATCACCACATACCCCCATCGCCAGACTCAGGCCGGGGAACCATCCGGCCTGTCCTTTACTCCTCCCCCCCCCCCCCCCAGTTTCTGGAGAGGAAATCCGCAACAGCCATCTGCGCCTCCGGCCTGTAGACCACCTCAAACTTAAAAGACTGGAGAGCTAGGGGGGCCTGGGTAGCTCAGTGAGTATTGACACTGACTACCACCCCAGGCGTCACGAGTTCGAATCCAGGGTGTGCAGAGTGACTCCAGCCAGGTCTCCTAAGCTCCAAATTGGCTCAGTTGCTAGGGAGGTTAGAGTCACATGGGGGTAACCTCCTCGTGGTCACGATTAGTGGTTCTCGCTCTCAGTGGGGTGCGTGGTAAGTTGTGCGTGGATTGCGGAAAGTAGCATGAGCCTCCGCATGCTTGGAGTCTCCACAGTGTCATGCACAATGAGCCATGTGATAAGATGTGTGGATTGAATGTCTTAGAAGTGGAGGTAAATTAGACTTGTCCTCCACCACCCAGATTGAGGTGAGTAACTGCGCCACCACGAGGACTTACTAAGTAGTGGGAATTGGGCATTCCAAATTGGGAGAAAAAGGGGATTTAAAAAATAAAAAAAAATGTTGGAGAGCTAGATACCAACGGGTGATCTACACGTTGGCATCCTTAATGCGATGGAGCCACTGGAGCGGGACATGGTCTGAACAGAGGGTGAAAGCATGCCCCAACAGATAGTACCAGAAGGGGAGGACTGCCCACTTGATGGCCAAACACTCCTTCTCTTTTGTGCTGTACCTAGTCTCCCTCCACCATTTGGGACAGTACCGCTCCCAACCCCCCGTCCGACGTGTCCATCTGCAAGATAAAAAGGAGAATGAAGTCAGGAGAGTGCAATAACGGCCTGCCTCAAAGTGCAGCCTTCACCTGCGTGAATGCCTGCTGACACAGCTCTGCCACTGGACTGGACCTGGTCAGATCTGTTAGCGGGCTGGTGACCAGTGTTGGGTAATTTTACTTTTAAAAGTAACTCGTTAGAATATTGCATTACTCCTTAAAAAATGTTACTTAAAAGGTTATTTTGTTTATGGAAAGTAAAGCATTACTTTTGCATTTATTGTTTTCTCACAGCCATTTTCACTTCTGCTATGCTATTCCTTCCATACAAATAAGCCATGCATTGCATACAAGAGACTTTACAGGTCATGCTAGCTACTGCACAACACTGATGTCAAAACAACATAGTAAACAAACAGATATTTAGAAAGAATCAATAACATGAATATGCATTATTTGTTTTTCCTTCAACATGGCAGCCAATATGAATAATGAAGAATAACCACTATTTTACCTAAAGAAGCAAAGTCCAACACTTGAACCTGCATCATATCTGTCATCATATAAAAGGTGCACATCGACAATGCCAGAGTCAATTTAAGATGTTCTACTGAAGTCAGAATAAAACTCAGTGTGGAATGCCAGTCTAACATGTTCAAGGAATAAGTCTGATGAATAAATAAATAAGTCATCTCAGTGCCGCTTGTTTTGAGTTGATCCACGGTGCGTACAGACGCCACAACTTCAAAGTCGTATGTTGATACAACTTGAATAGAATAGTTTTTAATGCTTCCAAAATGTCATAATAACGGTTTGTTTCATGAATCAAACTACTTGTTTATTATAAAACAAAAATGTAGAATATTTTTAGAAACCAAGATATTTACTGTGTACACAATCGATGTAGAACATTGCTCAGAGCCACAGATCCAGAGTCAGCTTTTCTCATCCCATTCTCCCAGTTACAGGGAGCTCTAACACGGAACAGTTCGGCTGCATAAGTCAGTGAATTGAGTGAGTATTTCACCCTGTGTGTCATGTCGTGGCCAGTGGAAGACTAGTCTCATAATCACTCTGCCTAAACGCGTTTACTGATGTTTTAATGCAGTGTGTATTAACGCATGAATCAAATCGCATTTCACTCAACTGAATGTTGACCTCATATTACTTTAAAACATGAAATGCAGATGCGTGTTAGCAAGTTGATTGACAGGCGATGTTTGTATCTAAAAGGTGACTGGCTCTTTTACCTGTAAGGCAGGACTTCCTCTCTACATTCATTGACTGTTGGATGCTAGAGCTTCTTCGCTGGGCATTCCAATTTCTCCCATTCATTTAAATAGAAGGGACTCTGCTAAATAGTCTCTGGCCTCACACTCTATAGAACTACAATGCCCATCATGCACTACGTCTCCTCCCCAAAGTTTGCACACTTTTACTCCTGATTTCTCGCAATACAGGGACAGTAGAGGTGTACAAAACCATCAACCGCCAAGGCAGCCGTTTAGGGATCAGGTGGTGAACCTGCAAGTGCTGCCACAGGAGGAGGCAGACCCAACCTTGGCGTTGCTGTGTCCAGTGTGTGCTTTACGCATCTATTTGGATCACAAGCAGAGCTTTAGAAGCGCCGAGCAGCTCTTTATCTGTTTTGGCGGTCAGCGGAAAGGGAGCGCTGTCTCCAAACAGAGGATCACCCACTTGGTCATTGCTGCCATCATGATGGCATATCACACTCAGGACGTGCCGCCCCCGTGGGGCTACAAGCCCACTCTACTAGGAGTGTGGCGGCCTCCTGGGCCCTGACCAATGGCGTCTCTTAGCAGACATCTGCAGAGCAGCGGGCTGGGCAACACCCACACCTTTGCGAGGTTCTACAATCTCCGGGTTGAGCCGGTCTCGTCCCGTGTATTGTCAGGTACGAGCAGGTAAGTTCCGGGACAGCTGGCCGGGTGTACCGCTTGCGCATAGTGCCTTTCCCCTCCCCTGAGGTGAACACGTGCACTTTGACTCCCAGTCATGTTAACAAGTTGTGATCCCTGGATGACTTTCCTCCTTAGCCCTGTGGCAGACGAGTTTGCGGAGAAACTCGCTGCCAGCTCAGTACATGTGCTAACTAAGCCCTGTACTGGGGTAGGTGCTCCACATGCACTGGTTCCCCATAGGTGACCCCATGTGATATATCTTCCGCTAAATCGTTTCCCTGTTAGTAAACTGCGTCTTCCTTGGGCAGAGGTTTCTCTGCCCCCGGTCAATGTTTGCTTCCGACAAGACTCGGTAAGACCATGTGACGCATTTCCACTCAAAATCCCCCCCCCCCCCCCGGGCAGGGTGTGGTCTCCATGGTGTCTTCCCCTTGGGAGTGACACCCCCCCCCAACGTAGACACTTATGGCCCCAAGTCGGTCTTCCCCTTGGGAGTGACACCCCCCCAACGTAGACACTTATGGCCCAAAGTCGGTAAACAGATTCCACTCCCACTTTTTGGGGAGAAATAAAAAAAAAAAAAAAGAGGAAAAGAGGCCACGGCTGGGCTAGCCTCCCTGAAGGGGCCGTTCGACGCTCATAAGAGCGTTGGGGGAGGTTACGTGATGGCCTGGTGCACTGGCTACGAGGCACACAGCGGTCTGCCCGTCTCGCACCGCCAGTCAAAGTAACACAGTTCAGCTTATTGTGGTGTTTCGTATAGGGACCCCTAGTGTCACTACATCGACACAACGTCGAGTGAGTGTCAGATAGGGAAAGTCCTGGTTACTTTCGTAACCTCCGTTCCCTGATGGAGGGAACGAGATGTTGTGTCTCTCTTGCCACAATACTGAACTACCCGCTGAAATGGCCGGGACCTTGTCTCGGCTCCTCAGCACAAAACCTGAATGAGTGGTTGCGAGCCAGCTCCTTTTATAAGCGTATGACTGGGGGAGTGGCATACAAATTCCACTCGCTAATTCCCACTGGCCTTTTTTCAAAATCAGAGGTGTTTGGGGCTCCCAAGAGTGACCCCTAGTGTTACTACATCGACACAACGTCTCGTTCCCTCCATCAGGGAACGGAGGTTACGAAAGTAACCAGGACATTTTATCAGAATGGGTGCTGTGGCTGGTACCTGTGCAGAGAAAAATATCAAGGACATCTTCAGGGAGAAAGACACACTATAATTTGAGTTAGAGTGTAGAGACACTGTCTGACAGGTTATATAACTTTCTCTTTGTGACTTAGTTTGTACCTATCAGTGTGAGATATTCTTCTAAAAACCTTTGTTTGTGTTCTGCAGAAGAAAGTAAGTCATACACATCTGGTATGGCATGAGGGTGAGTAAATGAGGAGAGAAAGTTCATTTCTGGGTGAACTATTAATTTAATAAATGATGAAAGACATGGGAAAACATTCAAATATTTTTAGATGCAGTATAGTGAATCACTGCAGGACGCTGCAGAAACTTCTCATGTCGACTATCCGTATATATTTATAAACCAACTGGTTTTCATGTCATAAAACCTTGAATGTACTTTGGTATAAACACCATCATTTAAATTCAGTAAAGTGAATGGGGTCTTGAATGCAAAACACTTAATGATGTCTGATTTCAACTCTGGATCCATGCAGAGCATTCCTGTGATTCATAGGATAATTTCAAGTAAAAAAAGCAACATCCTCTCAACACTGTAAATGTATATCTCCTTTCACTGTGACTTTGCACCCGTTCCATCTTAATGTTAGGCAAAGGTAATTAAATTGTCACTTTGAGATTCAAAAATGCAGCAGTCTCCACATTCCACTAATGCAAATGAATATCCGTCACTTGGAGATGACTTTTGAATGGCTTCATTACATTATCAGCACCTCTGATTTGTGTGAGGACCTGTGCCGATAAAGCAACCCACACACACTCACATACTGCCGCTGATGTCTCAAAATGAACATCTCCAACTAGAGAGAAGTAATCATTCATTTGATGGCTTACTGTTTACATTCGTTTGTTGTAATCTGTGTGCATGTGTGTATGTGTGAGACAATTCTTTGTACCTTGAGGGAAATCTAACTCTTAATCACTGTATGAGAATAATTATGCCTCCAATGCAATTCTGCTGATAAACTCACAGTTTGGCACCGGGCCCTCAGGAGCCATGGCTTCATATAATTTTAGACAAGACGACAGATTAAAAACAGATAAAATCACAACATGAATTGCAAAAAATGACTCTCATCTGTATTTGTGCAGAATAATGAATTAATTGTCATTCAAAATACTTCATGGAGGCGCACCAGTAGCGGCTGCTGTAACATTAGCTTAGCTTTGTGTTTAGATCTTTTGTTCCTCAGTGCAATTGACTCAAGCACACAAACAATAACATGGGACTTAAGGGGTTTTCTGTATTCGTTTGTGCCTAGATACAAACCCTGACAGACATATGCAAGCTTTTGTTTTCTCTCTAGAGTCCTAAACACTGGTGTCTTTGTATTTCCCACTAACTGTAGCTACACAACCCTGTCTCCCTCATTAAATTATAAATTAATGGGAACAATTGAGCCATAATTGATAGGCCTCTCTGTTCATTCTCCTCACATGCTCTCTTTATCGGGCACATTGTGACAAATCACAATGGGTGTTTTCTCTGCCACCTTTTCAGCTCATTCAAGTTTAGACTGGTACCATTGTTCTGGCCTCAGCCTGATAAGGTACTGATAATGTTAACCTGTTATAACATTTGCAAAAAAGAAGGCAAAATAAAAGACCCCAACGCAGCCACCGAATTAGCGACTTTGAATCGTCAGTTTGAACATGAAAGATTAGCATACTGATTGGACTGATTATTTGTAATTGCAGTTGGAAGTGAAAGAGGGCCACACTGGATTGTGTTGGTTTCCATTCCAACTAGCTGAAGTCATGAGTTTTATAATGACCCAGCCATCTCAGATATTTAATTAATTTTTCTTATCCTTTCTCATGTTTAATGGAGTGTATGTGTGTATATATGTCATTATTTTATTAATAATAAATGAAAGTAAAAATAAAAGTGTTCCTTTGATAATCAAGTTGCACAATTACATTAAAAAAATTGTTTGTCTAAAATGCTGTGGCAGAAATCCTCTCTTAACATTTCTAACTTTGGTCAGTCCAGTCGAGTCACAATTTCACCAAATCTTTTGCTTTAAACAAAATTGTCATCACCTACCCACCCTCATATCGCTCAAATGCAACATGACTTTGTCCCGTGTCATTGTTTTATCAAAATGTCAAAACTACTTTTGTTCCACATAAAGAACATGCATGCTGATGGTAATGACTGGCAGTCAAGTTTTTTTTTTGGTTTTTAATCAGAGTTGGGTGTAATCCAATTACAAAGTAATTAGTTACTGTAATCCAATTACATTTTAGCCAAAAAGTAGTGCACTGTATTAAATGTTTTAATTCTTGTAATCAGATTACAGTTACTGACTTTAATTTATTTACTTTTAAAGTTCATTATATGGTTATTCTTATTTCTAATATATTATGTAAAATACATGAATTATGGCCCCATAACGAGTGATTGAAGGAGAAATGGGAGGTGCTGAGTGTTTGACTTGTGTATTAATGAACAAGAAATACAGACATTATTTAGCAAATACACATCGGCTAAATACTATATTAGGTTGGGAATCAAAGGTCTTCTTTCACATTAAGCAAAAAGAAAAAGCATTAGAGCTAGACTAATGTGTATTACAACTGATTCAATCATGCATATTTTATACCAACGCTGAAAATAATTTAGTATGAGATATCTTTCAGTTGTGTGACTGTGAGTCTGTTATAATCTGACAAAAAACTGAAGTCGCCCCTCCATTGTACGAGCTGGTATCGCCCATCTAGTGTCTCGCAATCACCCTCTAGCGTAGACAGTGGTGTCACGTGGTACCTCTTTTCTCAGTGCTGGCCAGGATGGGCCAATCACAGTCATTTATTGTTACTGGATGAGGATTTTTGAAAATTCTTTTAATAAATTATGCTTTGGAGGTTTTCCATTCACAGGAATCCTTGCAATTATTAGTTTTTATTAAAAATAAATATCCAGTGGAAAATGTCTCCAAAAGTGATATAAAACGTTCTGAAATTTGAATACGGATGATTAAAGGATTCGGTTTTCAGAGCATTAAATGCTCCTTGCAGGAATAAAACTTTGTGTCTCACAAGACACAGTCAGTGGCTCACAACATGTGCAATTTCGGTCTGTAGGTCAGTTACCCAGGCAAAACAAAAAATTGTGACAAGGAAATCTATGTGAATTTGCGTGGGAATTACGATGAGCAAGAGCTTTCACCTGAGGCAGAGCGAGTGTCCTTCAAAGCCATCTGCCAGCATTTGCACCAGCTAATTAATTTGTCCTTCACAGGATGTGCCACTACTGGCGAGGGAATACAAATTCTGACAGATGCCGAATGAGAGACAGTCCTAATGCTCCAGGAGATGCGGTGTACAGTCTAGAGAATATCGAGACACCTAGGAAGATTAATAAATCTTGATGGGAGAATGAAGATGGTTTGAAAAAACTAAGAAAGACAGACACTCAAGCTGGGAACTGTAAACTTTGAGTCATAAGTGTGTGCTTTCTGAGCCTTCAGCATTGAATGCATTTACATAATATTTCATTTCCAACACAAACAACTACAACAGCAATCATTTCTTTGTAAATCTTGAATGAATGAAATCTCAGCTACCACCAGGGTGACTGCCCAAGAACATTATCATATATAACATTCGGTAAACAAGATCTGCCTGCAGCACAAACCAATGCAGATTGCTTCTCCACTTACACAATATATTTAGACACTGCCACCTCCAGTAGTTCAAAGAACCACTGCAGATTATATGAGACAATGGAAGGGAGAAAACAATGTCTGCAAGCCATTCAATTTGTAGGAGAGAATTTTTGTTCTCAATGGGAGCTTGTGGGTTCTTGTGTACACGGAGGCCCCCAAAAAAAATAAATTACATTAAACATTTTCACTTGAATATCAAGAGATTTTAAAACAGGCTTGAATTTACTTCAATTTATAGATTTACTCAAATCTAGTTCATTTATGCCAAAGAATCCCGATATTGTTCTTCTGGGCCATATTACAGAACTTAAGTCTTATGTTAAAGGCATAGATCACCCAAAATTAAAAATTATTTCATCATTTACTCATGTTGCCTTCATGTGCTATCAGAATGATCCTACTTCCCTCTTCTAAAGTGGTAATTCCGAGTAAGTCGTGTTCAAGTGGTTTGTTGTCGGAAAGAACAGGAAGCATGGATAATGCCAGGTTCAGTCGCCCATTGTACAAAGGGGCCCCAGTTTGTTCCTGGGAGGCAGCAGATGCCCTAACCCTAACCCCACCCCACCCTAATCCTAACCATATGTAGCCTGTAAGGCCGAGTATCCTACAAGGAACAACCAGAGGCAACTTTCTCCCATCGCAGGTTCATTCATACATATTTCTTGAGGAACTTTATTTTTTGACACATAATAATTTTCACGGTGTAAAAATGTACAACATGCATTAAATGGTTGCTGACATACATAAATGAATATGACTAAAATGGCAAGCGCTAACAATTAGCTGCATTTAGAAAAATGAATAAAACTTGTCATTCACTACTGAAACCGTACTCTCCTATGCCATGTTGAAAGTTTACAACTCCTCCCAAATAAGATACTCGGATATCAAATTTATCTCAGAATTTCCCAGTTGTAATTAAAACTTGAGGGGTCATTCATGTGCAACTTCCGAGTGTAAAACTCGTTTTTATGATAATTCCAATAGCACGTGAAGGCAGCATTACTCTCATGTTATTTTAAACCCACATTACTTTTTTCTTCCATGGAACTCAAAAGATGTTGTGCAGATTGTTTGTCACCATTCACTTTCTTTGCATCTTTTTTCCTTACAATGAAAGTGAATGGTGACTGAGGCTGTCATTCTGCTTCACATCTCTTTTTGTGTTCTACAGAAGAAAGTCATACAAGTTTGGAACAACATGAGGGTGAGTAGATGGCAGAATTTAAATTTTTGGGTGAACTATCTCTTTAAGATCTGACAAGTTCAGTGTTCTTATTGAGATCCTAACTGAAATTCAAACAGATTAAGGTAAGGGTGTTTAATACGGTAAGGTAAAAAGTAAGGGTGTTTAATACGGCCCCTGGTGAGGATCTTAGACCGAAGGTAATTTTTAAATGGCAGGTATTAATGTTACAGACACACATACACAACTCAGAGAGACGTTTGTTTTGGTGCAATTCATGCTAATATATATATATATATATATATATATATATATATATATATATATATATATAAATAAGAGATAAGGAGCATTAAATGTTGACAAAGGTTTAAAATGTTTCACCTCTGTTCAACAAGAGTCTTCCCAACAGAATGATAATGCAACCACACATACTGTTCACACTAGTTTTCACTCTTCTCTATATCTAGGTCTTTCTATATTTGCCCAGTTTCGCTTTCCGCAGCACTTTTTCTGAATAAATGCTCCCATTCTGGTTAGAAGCAATACTCCCTGGTTCTTAGAAAGACACACTCAGCATATTGAGGTCAAAGGAAACCCAGAATTTAAATTGATGCAAAAAGTGATTATTTATAAAAGGCGTAATGAGGATTTGGCACAAATGTATGAGATGTGGAAATCACTTAAAGACCTTTCCTACATCTCCTGTCCAATGGCTCATTGATGTTTGAGCAAAAATTTGTTTTTAGTGAACAGCTTTTCTTGAAAGACATTTGCTCTAATGAACAGTACGTCATCATAATACTGTAGAGTATTAGAGGCTGTTAATTTGTGTAGGTGTAGCAGTAGGCGTTTACTCCACCTGATGTTGATCGGCAGTTAGTGATTAGTCCTGGTTATGTAGGCTATAAATACGCAGTGTGTGTGCTACCTGGATGTGCGTCATCCTAAGCGTCATTGTGTTGCACTTTTCCGGTACTGTGTGTGATTGCTTTAGAGGTAAGAGCTGCGAGCTAGCGACAATATTGCGGGCTAACCTTGTGCAGGGTGATATGGGCTTGTTTGTTTTAGTGGACTGAGGAACTATACAGTGGACCCTCGTCGATGATTGTCTCCAGCTGCAAGCTTCTTTCCACGACGGGAACAAGGAGCATTGTATGATAGTAAACAACTTTCAGGTATCTTTTCCAACCTTCACACTGAACTTATCACTCTATTGCGAGCTCGTTTGGTGAGTTACCTCTTTGTTTGTTCCCTTGTGTTTAAATTAGGGGTTTTCAATGTTGCGGTGGGCTGTTCTGAGTGTTTAACAAGTGGCTACGATAAATCATGTTGCTGCCGCTCAAATGACTTTTGCCGTGGGTACATCGCTGAGTGTTACTGATTTCACAGCGTGAGCTGCGCGGTTGGCCTAATCTGGACTAGTGACTATCTCCACTGTGAAGCTGCTTCAACTTCCTCGCTGCCTGCTGTTCACTCAGATAAGAGCATTTTACTGTGTGGTTGCCTTCATTCTAGCTCTGACTAATATTGGTCATCCAGAACGTAATGAGACTCCTTCTGGGTGTGCTTGATGCTCATTTCTTCCAGTCATCACCATGTCTATTTTTATTGTTTGGTTTGATTCTTTTTGTGTTACTTTAAACTTTGATTTTTTTTTTTTTTTTTTTTTGTTTATTCAAAGTTGCATTTATTTGCTTTGTAATTTGTGGATATATGGGATGGCTTTCTTGTTTTGATGTATGTGTTTGGGTTCTGTGTGTTTAATTGAATTTCTACTGACCCAAGGGTGCTCACTGTGACAATTACGAGGTATCTGCTTGGTATGTATTCCCCCAAAATGTGAGCCGCGTTATTATCTGTATAATAGTACTTTGTACTATTGAGGGGAGTGCTGTGTGCTTTTGGGTTTAATAATTTAATTTTCTTTCTATTGTCTTCCATCCCTTATTTCTGGGTTATGGAGGGTTGTTCTCTCCTTGTTTATGCTATGTTTATTTAAATGTTGTGTATGCCTGTTCCTTTTGTGTGTTTTGTATGATTTCTTTTTTTATATATACAGAATTGGGGCTGCAAGAAGATAAGCTATCTGATCTGTCTTCCTCCTGGTGGTGGTGCTTGTAGTGGTTGCTGTGCACAATACTGAGGTGTCGTGTGCCAAGTGTGGTGAGTGCACGTGTGGCTGCGGTGCCTTTTTTTTTTTTAGGAGATCAGGGAAGACCCCTTGGGGTGAGTGATCTTGCGTGCTGACCCCAATTCCTATTTGAATTGTGTATTTTTGTGGTTTTCTTTATTTTTCCTTTTTGTATTTTATTTTGTGGTGATTGTTTGCTGCTGGATCATTTTATTAAATATTTTATTTTATTATATATGTATTATATATTATTATTATTATTATTTATTATATTATATTTATTATATATTTTTATATTTATTATTATTTTATTTTATTTTATCTTTTGTACCTCACTCCAACTGATATGAACCTGTGAGCCTTGTGTGCTCTTAACTTGTCTGGAGTGATTCCCTGGTATTAGGCCCCCAGGGTGGCGTAGTCGGCCTGTTTAAACACATTGCTTTTTTTGCATTACACTTTTTGGTTTCATTTATTGATCTTTATTTTTTATTTTGTTGTCCCTGTACCCCTCGATCGCCACAGGCAATAAAAATGAAAAACGTTCCTAATTTACTGCCATAAATTGGGCAGAAACTTAAGGCAACACTTTGAGAATACAACCACATTTAAACCCTTAGTTCAACCAGTTCAGCCACTTTAATCTTAGACACCTTCTCTAATTATTGGCAGCGTACTTATCCTATGCGTAGTATGTACCTCGCTGGTGATGGGGAAAGTACTTTTGTGTGTGTAGCAAAATAATTTACCTGTATTTGGAAACCATGTCTTTAAGTTTCTCGACATCACAGACCCCTTTGTGAACGTAAGTTCATAAATTTAAGTTTTGGCAACCTACTTTTACTATACACTAATATGTACATTGCTGGTGATGGCAAAGTACACATTTGAGTATGTAGCAAAATAATACACCAGTATTGGGACGTAGCATGTCATAAAAGCCTCTAGACATCACAAACCACTTTGTACTGTTGCATGCTAGCATTACCATCTAGCTAAATTTAATGGACTTAAAATGACAAATTACTTGGCTTTTAGGTTGCTTTATTACTTTTGCAATATTACTTTTAAGGTTGAATATGAGCAGAATTAGGACATACTGTATCATGTCATAAAATTGTGTAATGACACCGCAGACGCTTTTGTGTACTAGCATAGCTATCTAGCTACATTAATTGACTTAAAATTGAACAATACTTGGCTTTAAGGTTCATACATTTAAATACTGCTGTGACTACTTTGGCCTTGCATTCCTCACCACTTCTCTTAAACACCAACAGTTGGAAAATTATCACAAACTCCCCTGTTTACATAAAACAAGGAGCTGTGCTGAATATTGCTAAAGTATGCATGTGTATATACACTTTGAAAACCCATTGTTAAAAGTATAACATGTGGGCACCTTTATTTTAATGTTCTATGATTTGAGATTTCTAATTTCTGGCAACCTAAGGTCATGAAACTAATCAATAATTTTAAACAATTGATCTCTGCTTGAGTTATTTTTAATTCATTATCTAATACTAAAATGAGCATTTGAATTGACTCACCTTGCCTCAGGCCACTAATGTAACATTACATTGTTGGAACAAACTGTGGGTTTCAATTTTATGCTGGATTTACCAGCTTGACAGGAACAATTCTCATCCAATAATGACTGGACTGTTTTTAGACGGCTCTGCTTTCCTCAAAGGAGGTTTAGATTGTGTGTGTGTGTGTCTCTCTCTCTCTCTCTCTCTCTCTCTCTCTCTCTCTCTCTCTCTCTCTCTCTCTCTCTCTCTCTCTCTCTCTCTCTCTCTCTCTCTCTCTCTCTCTCTCCACTGAGCTGTAATGATGAGAAACCCAAACAGCCTGTGAGCTAGACAGAAGATAGGTTTATAAAAGATATGTGCAGGTGTAATCAATTGAGGGAACAGACCTGTTAATCACAGATTGTCACAAGGAGGGGATTTCTTGGTTGACCCACAAAATGAACCCGATTTTCCATTGAAACTTATTTTGGGATTACAGTATATAGGAGAGGATCTGCCTCCCCTCAAATCATGGCCATTCCATTATTAGCTACCATTTACATGATAGGAGCAGGTGGCCAACAGGTACAACAACATACCTGATTCCTGGTGTGTTTCATCATTTCTGCCCTAAATCTTTTGTGGAGATACATTTTTCCCCAAAGAATGCACCAGGTGTGTTCAATATACAGGTATGGCATGACACAATTGAGCCAATACAGAAACAATTGCTGTGCCATTTGACCTACCTAAACTATGTATTAAAAGTATGTACTTTGCTTTTGATGGCAAAGTACACATTTTTAAGTGTGTTGCACAAGGGCACACCAGTACTCTACTGTATTTATATTTCAATTAAAAGTGTCTGTCTTTGCTCTCCGCACAAAACCTTACTCAAGAGCACTCTGGAGTCTGGAGCCAAAGTAATGTGGATTTATTTGGCACCCAAGTATTTAAATACATTTGGTACACAGATGCAACAAGTCTCATTTGTAGAGCTGCTCCCATCGACATTTCGGTTATGATTCCGGTCACGCAAACAACTTTCATTGAGTTTAATTAACTTAATATCTCCATATAGGGCTGTTTATCTTGCTGTTAGGTAATCTGATTAGTCCGCACACAGAGTGGCTGGGTGTTCACTTATACACTTACATCCTTTCCTCAGATGAATCTTTTATTGATCAGAGAAGTGCATGTCCAACTGTTGCATTATTCATACTGCAGTTTGCACACTTTTAGAGTACTTTATTTATTGTGAAATACATTGCAATATTTCAATTTAATGTGTTCAAAATAAAAAACTATATAGCACTGGGGCTAGTTTTTTCTTTTCCAAAGTCATTGTTAAAGCTGAAGTGTGATTTTTCCTATCCCATCTTAATACACAGAGGCGACTACATTTCAGCCATTTTTAGGTTGATTTCCCCACCCAAAAAAAAAATAAATAAAAAAAAAATAAAAACATTGCCTTTTTTGTTTTTGTTTTTTGTTTTTGCCACTAACGGTGAACAAATTACACTTCTGTTCAAGCATACACCAGATAGGCTAAAATGTTGTGTATTGGCCAGTATAGAACACATATTAAACAATCAGATATAAAAAATCAATAACCTGCTTCAATGTGAAATATCAAACATCATTCTCCTTTCTCCAATAACAGTCCAGGGGCCATGCTTCTGTTTCCTGTAAAGTCTGAATCAGCCAGTTCAATCATCTTGAGTGAGGCCCTTAATTTATTTTCATTTGCTCTTCATTTTTCATGGCTTCTAAGGGATTTCAAAAGGATTTCTGTGAGTGGGTCACCATCTGCGCAGTAGAAACAGTATGCCATCAGAACTCACACCTCCTTAAAGAAGTTTTTCATGGAGAGAAAGAAGTGGAAGACCAGCCACATTCAATGTTTATAAAATTAGTCTCACACAAAAAAAAGAAAAAAAAAAAAAAAAAGAAATACACTTACAAATGAGTTTTGGAGTTGGAGTTAGAAAGGAAACGGTAGAAATCTAAGTTAGGGGCTCCATATGGCTGATTGGCACATGCCATTTCTGCTTATTAGATCCAGCACTCAGAGTATTGGTGAGCCAAGATAAAAAAATAAAAAAATATGGCCCTATAAAGAATGGAATCATTTTAAAAGGAAAAGCCAGAATAATCAAGTAGAGTTCTGAAAGTGCATACACACCACTTAAATTACGTTAACTAAAAAGTAACACTTTATACACAGTAACACAAATCACATTAGTGGAAGCAAAGCCTGTATGGACCTATTCACTACTTATTATTCAGAAGATTATTCTTAATCATTTAGGAAAATCTAATTTAATTTGTGCTTTCAAAATTGTTTGAAACTTTCATCAGAAACTCAGTTGAGAAAAAAAAATTTCCTCAGTATTGGCCTTCTTTGATTTGGCTGTGGTTTTGAGGGTAAATCTTTGAAGAGCATTTTGAAGGACAGCTGAGGTACAAAGGAGTTAGATAACAATGAAAAAGGATCTATGAGGTGTGCCAAGAAAACATCTCACCTGTGCCAGATCAATAAAACAGCTGAACCGAGAAGCTACAGAAGAAAAGAGGGCTTTTAGCGAAGCACCCTAGGTAAAGGAAGGGAGAAATGACCTTTTCTTATAAAAAACCTATTATCATTTCCTTTTTGAATCAACAGCGCATTACATAGCCTACTCATTCTGTAGACTGCCAAATTTCAGCAAAACCTACTGAACTATTCATGACAAGAGAACACTAATAATGCATCTGTATTGCATTGATCCTCAACGCTGTTTCTTCAAACCACCAACTCTTATTAACTTCCATTAATTTCAGTGTGAAAACTTAACACTTTTTACATCTAAAAGACATAACCATAAAGTCATAAATCACACTCAGTTTCCACACCAGAGGGTAATTGCTTGAAACGATGTTAAAAACTAACAAACAAACAAACAATGCATTTAAAGTAAAACCAAAGTGACAATTCAGTTCTTTTGAATTTTACACTGATATGGAATAAGAAGAAGACAAAATGAGACAAGAGAAAAGTATGTGTGTGAGAGAAAGCCTCTGGCGTGTTGTCAGCTCAGCTGATAACTACCACGCTTCTCCAGTGCTGTCATGTTTTTTGACTGCCAAAACTCATCTGGGCTAAAAACTGCACCTTAACAAACCAATGAGTGTTGTGGGGGCCGGAAGGGGTTTTTGAAATGTGTAGCTACCTCAATGGTCCTAATAAAGTGTAAAATGTGGTCTTCTGCTGTTGTTGCCCATCCGCCTCAAGGTTCGACATGTTGTGCATTCTGAGATGTTATTCTGCTCACTACAATTGTACAGAGTGATTATCTGAGTTACTGTAGCCTTTCTGTCAGCTCGAATCAATCTGGTCATTCTCTGTTGACCTCTCTCATCAACAAGGCATTTCCATCCACAGAACTGCCACTCACTGGATGTTTTTTGTTTTTGGCACCATTCTGAGTAAACTCTAGAGACTGTTGTGCATGAAAACCCCAGGAGATCAGAAGTTACAGAAATACTCAAACCAGCCCGTCTGGCACCAACAATCATGGCACGGTCCAAATCACTGAGATCAAATGTTTTCCCCATTCTAATGGTTGATGTGAACATTAACTGATGCTCCTGATCCGTATCTGCATGATTTTATGCATTGTACTGCTGCCACATGATTAACTGATTAGATAATGGCATGAATAAGTAGGTGTACAGGTGTTCCTAATAAAGTGCTCAGTGAGGGTATTTAAGTTGTCACAAGGGCTATTCCTCAGTAACATTAAGATCTGGAGTCAAAAGTCTAATTGTGCAAATGTGTATTTTTATCTAGCAGAGTATTCGTATGTTGGTTTCAAATAACAAGTTCAAAACTGTCTAAAATTAAATTATTATTATTTTTTTTTGTGAATTCTACCTTCCAAAGTGAAGTTTCGCCATCATCATATTTTTGTTATAGCTCTTCGATAAACAAGCAAACATAATCAAACCAGACTATCATACATTCGGACTATATAATGAAAGTAGATTTGAACTGTACATTTTTTATGTTTTTTTTATTTTAAGACAAAGATATTTTTAATGAAAGTCAGGTCGGGGCATGTTGTCACACATATTATAAGTCATAAATGTATAAAATTAATTGCAATTAATTATTTTTTGGCCAAAACAATTGTTTTGATGATATTCTTGTACATTACCTTATCCATTTTTGTTGTTTCATGGATTGTTTTGTTTTATAATTGTTTTACTTTTACAATTTTTTGCTGAATAGCCTATAATAGGCTGTTTAATGCAGGCATAGATTTAAAGAGATCATAGTGAAAAAGGAGATCAGCACACTGCTACATATGTTGCGTTACAATTTAATAGATTAGATAAACAAGGTCATTGCCTGACAAAGACCTTAGTGGTTGAAACTTTGTTTGTCTAATCTGTTCAATTGTATGGGAGCATACTATATGTAGCAGTGTGCTGGTCTCCTTTTTCACTATGAACTGTTACCTTTTTTGATCGTGCACCTGCCCTTAATTGTTTTGGATGTGCGCATTCCTCCATTTTCAGTTATATAGATTTAAAGAGAGGCATAGATTTTCTTTTGGCTGTTTTAACGGTGGGGACACATTCCCCTGTCACCCCCCAATGTTCACATGAAACTTATGCCACTGATTAAGTGGCAAGTTCCATTGTGACAATATGCCCTGCTATTGGGACATGTTGTCACAAAAAGTAAACATGTAATGCTTTTTTTAGTCAAGACTTTAGGGTATGTGATCATGCAGAAATTTACTTTCAAAAATGAACCTTGAAATGAAACTTGAGAAATATTTACTGGAGTAAAAGATGTGTAACAATTAGCCCCGATCTCCCCTATATATCTTTGACAAGTCATGTAGCCATTAGCAAAGCAAAGTATCAGCTTGGTACATTTATATTCAATGTGCAGTTACAGGTGTGCATTTACAATGGCTTTGAACCAGCTCATCCAATCAGAATTTAGAGTCTGAACTATCAATTTTTATAAACACACAGCAATATTCCACTACTAGTCACCAAACCTTCCAAGATTTACAGCTGTTCTTGTCCACATTCATCCTCCCTCTGACTGTTTCTATGAAATATACTTTCATTCCTGCAGAAAATTATTCCTTTTGTTCTCAGAGAGCATTAATCTGTAATGCTGTCTGCAGGATCAAAGTTGCTGCTGTGTTTGGAGGGGGGCTGTTGTAGTTTCAGGCTGAACTCGCTCTGACTACATCTCCATGCAAAAACAGCTGCTCACCATGGGATTAACTTCCATTGTTCAATGAATCTCAACATGGGTGCTGTTGTCTCTTAAGTATAAGTTTCTAATTATGCCACACACCGTTTTCTGCCTGTTGTAAGACTTTGCCTTCAAATGTAGTAGTTTTGAGAGGCTGGGGATTTTTGAGGTAAAATGGAACAGTTGGGGTAAATTTACAAAGTCCCTTAGAGGACAGAGCGGGATTCTTTTTTCTGAAATAGTTTTGCATTCCCTCGCGATAGTTTGCGCTCATTTGCAATAAGTTTTGCATGCTCTGGCAATATTTTTTTGAGTTCCCTTGCAATACATTTACCATTGTTTTACTACAATAACCATATTTTAACCATTATATTCTTTGTGAAACCATAGTAATAAAACAGGAAAAAGAAAACTAGGGTAATAAAAATCTAAATTTTGTGGTTACTATGATTTTCCTACAAATACCAATGCAAAACTTATTGCGAGGAACGCAAAAGCTATTTCAGAAGAAAACAAATCCCGCCCAGCCTTCTAAAGGGCTCTGTAGAATTTTTATAAAAAAACAAAATGTGAAAAATATATTTATATATGAATGAAAATGTATCATTATTTACTCAACAATTGTCATCTTTATTTACTTACCCATATGACTTTCCTTTGTGGAACTCATTAAGAGATGTTAGGCAGAATATTAGGGACTGGCACCCTCAGTCACTATTCTCTTTTACTGCATCTTTTTCCATATGAAAGTGAATGGTGACTTAGGCTAACATTCTGAGGAGAAGGAAGAAACGGGATCAAGAAATGCAGTCAGACTTGAATCTGCTCACCTGAGCACCTAACCACTAACTGCTAGGCCACATCTACAACAAATTTACACACTGAGACATGAGAACAGAACACTAAAATAATGAGGGTAGTGTTTGCCCCAGATCCATACATTCAGAGTTCCACAAATGAGAAAAGGGACTTCACCTTCACCTGAATTTTATTCACCTTTTTACCTCAATGTTCTTTGTTGTGTTTTGACAGCTTGTTAAGAAAACATCAGAAAGCAACAAAATGTTCACAGGGCAGCTTCACAGCCTGTGTGCCCAACATCAAAGTCAAAATGTGGCCACAGAGAGAAGAAACACTATTCTCACTATCCTCCCAGCCTGTCAGTTCTCAGTTCATCTGCCCTTATTTTTGGGTTCACTCTATCATTTCTGTTTTTTAAGAAACTGAAGCCTCAAAAAGCATGACAAAGGGATGTCACAAAAAGCCTCAGGAAGGGATAGTTCAACCTAAAATAAATCATTTTCTCACCATCATGTTGTTAAAAAAAAGATGCAATGAAAGTGAATGGTGACTAAGGCTATCAGTCCCCAAAATTCTGCCTAATATCTCCTTTTGTGTTTCATAGATGAAAGTCATACTGAATGAGTTTGAAACAACATGAGGTTGAGTAAATGATGACAGAATTTTCTTTTTGGGATGAACTATTCTTTTAAAGCAGATAAAGTTCTTCTACTATGCAGGTGAAGTGAGAACATAACAGAGACTTTCAGCAGTGCTCTCCATTATTCTTTGTAGTAGAGTAGGTTGAGAGAGAGACAGAGAGAATGAAAGAAAGTGAGAGAGGATAAAAAGTCACTTTCTTTGATATCCTTTCTCCTGTTTTACACAACTCTGCTCTGTCAGTCATAATGAGCATTTATGAATAAATGAATGTGAAAGAGAGCCTTAACGAGATAAACGACTGGCACACATACATAATACAGCAACTTTTCACCGTATTCAGTCTGAGAGAATATCCCTCTACATTGGGACCATAACAAAAGAAACAAGCAATTTCTTAAGAGAGTAATTAGGAGAACTTTATAATTGTGAATGTCTAGCTCAGGACAAAGTTTGATAACATGAAAGATGGAAAAAATGTAATGACTGAGAAGGTAAAACCTAAAAAATGGAGAGGGTTTATGAAGAGTAGATTTATCCACACACACCTACACATGCTAAGATATGTTTTCTGGGCATTCTGTGGCATGCATTTTCTGGTACTTGTCTAATTTAAAAACAAGCATTAAAGGGATAGTTCACCCAAAGATGAAAATTCTGTCATAATTTACACACACTCATGCTGTTCCAAATCGGTAGGACTTCTTCAGTGGAATTCACAAGGAGTTCAGTTCAGTCACCATTCACTTGCATTATTTATAAAAATAAAATAAAAAATAAAAAATGCAATAAAAGTGAATCTTGACTGAGGCTATCAGTCCAAAATATTCTGCCTTACATCTTTTGTGTTTCACAGCAGAAAGTCAACAACATGAGGGTGAGTAAATGATGACAGAATTATTTTTTTTATAACTATAATTGTAACACAAAAGTATCACGTTTCAGTGTTTCTGTCACTTAACTAGTGTTGACATGGTGGCGGCATGGCTCTAGCAACGCCAGGGTCACAGGTTTGATGCCCAGGAAACACACAAAATGATAAACTGTACACCTTGCATGCACTTAAGTCACTTTGGATAAACTGTGTCTGCAAAATATGTACATGTAAAATGGTTTTCTAAAAACTGTATCACAGCAGTTATTATGGCTACAAGAAAAAAAAATAATAATTAGTTTGTAGTATTTAAACACATCAGGCAACAAACACATTGTAGGAAATGATTTCAGGACATAAAGACAAAAAAAATAAAAATAAAAATAAAAGATGATAAATAATAAACCTGAGCATAAGAATAAACTATGACCTGGGCATGGCAGCTAATTTACATGAGCTTTTCAGAAAGATTTGGTGAACTGGAAATAGACAATTTTGCAGATAGTTGTAGAGAGGAATGGTTGACCAATAAGGGTGCAGGGGGTACTGGGTTGAAATCATTGTTCTCAACCCAAAGCTGCAAAGGTTTACATCACCATGCATGACATACACGGTAGTGTTATCACTTTGAAACAGAAGCAGACAGGTCTTTACATGCAGCACACATTCATTCCAAAGATGAAAAACATTAGACTTCAAAAAGCATCCACCCTCTCTTTCTTTCTCTAACACACACACACACACCATCCTAATATCCTTATGTGCTTTCATTCATTTAGGAAAACATTTTATGCAATACATTTCACCTGATTATAATTTTATAGAAGTCTTTCTCAATCCTGGTCCTGAATTACCCCCAACAGTGCACATTTTGGATGACTCCCTAATCAAACACACCTGATTAAAACCTTAAGCTCATTAGTAGGTGTCAGCATGAACAAGGAGAGAGATGCTGGTTGAACCCAAATGCAGTTTTTAATGATGATAAAGACAGTATACAAATAGAAATAGCACTAGGCTTTGCAAACAAAAGAACGACTTTAGCTCAATGCCACAATAGACAAGACAACAAGTGAGGAAACACGAGGGAATATATACATACACAGGAAATCCCAATACAAGGTACAGCTGGGAACACTGATGGGAAACAGGTGAAAGTAATGATGATGGTGCATGCTGGGAAATGTAGTGCAGGGAAAAACTACAACATAAAAGTCCATGACAGTGTCAAACTAAGAATCCGTGAACAAGAAGGGATGATGACGTGACAGACGTGACAGTAGGGGCTCCACGGTGTCAGAATAGGGAGACATTCAAAATGTACAGTTCTGGGGGTACTTCAGGACCAGCTCTAGGATGTATGATTCATGCAATCATTGGCTTTAGCGGTTTTTGGTTCCAGTGTTCAAAGAGCTGACAATGGTAAAATAACTATTATACTAGTTATTTATTTTGAGAATTCATCTCTATGCTTTCATGCTTTTCAGCAAACATAATGGGAGTGATGCTTATCATGAAAGTATTCTCGCAGCCATACATTTGTAATCAAACCGATCTGATCTTAACATTACTGTCTGACAAGGTTAAAAATGACAGGTGTGGTATTTGGGTGAGATGCAAATCAAACAATCGCAAATGTTGTCTGAGTCTAATAATGTAATCGCAGTTCTTAATTAGTTCAAGCAGTCAATCAAGAATGCAAATCAATCAAATCCCTTAGCTTTGTAGAATTAGTTTAAGAGACTGCAGAGGATGTAATAACTGGGAGCTCATCCGGGATTTGAACCCGAGACCTTTTGCACTACAAATACTACAATTATTCTACATACATCTTTGTATGCTTAATATACAGTGAATATAAGTACAAGTAGAAAAACTGGGAAACATTATTTGAAAAGGGATGATTACAAAACATAATTATTTAAGTTATTTAACAATAATGTATTCCTTTTTTCCTCATGTAACACACCTAGAACATGTAGAACAGGCTACAAAGTTGTCTTATACATAAAATGAGATTAAAAACATGACTACAATCACTCAGGGTGTCGCTTCACAACCTGTGGTAGAAAAATGAGCCTCAATACAAGGCACAATGAGAGTGGTAGAAATAACATATTCACTCCATGTTTATCAGTTGTTTATCGGGTCATTTGGCATCATAAAGATGGAACAAAGCCTACATAAATTATAAGACTCAAAAATATAAATAATGTTCATTAGTAACAGAACAGTACAAAACCCATAGGTATTGTATACAATACCTTTACAATGGGTTATTTCAAACAGTTTTTAAATATGATGTAAACCTGATCAGCTAAAATGAAGACCTTTACCCATAAACATATTGAGAAGAACAAAGGATATTTACATTTCTGGAGTTAAATGACGGAATGGCAGCAAAAGCTGACATTGTACGTACATTCAAGTATTGTTTTATTCTTAAAACCCCATGAAAAATTGCCAATTATAAAATACAAATGTATGGAAACAATGCAGTGTGTAAAATCCTATTAAAACTGTATCCTTTATACATTCTAGTAAGAAAACACAGCGAGGTCTGAAGCGGTAAAGTATTACCTGTCGATATATCAAAAGAGAGTTTGAACATTCACATTTGAGTATTGAGACCACAGCCAGTTGAGTTGAAAAAAGTCTACACTAAGTATTACTCAGTTTCACAAATCATGAAAAATATCTGCATCTTCACTTTTTAAAAATGGCCACTTGGAATGAGGAAAGTACATAAAAGACCACAAAAGGGTTGTGCTCTTAAGTTCAGGGTGTCACTCTTTGCTAAACAGTGGTAACTGAGAGGAAGGCATTGTGGACTTTGGTGCCCTCAGGTTCTCGAGCACCATGGCTCATTAGTTCTTGAATGGTCATCCAATTGTCCAGGATCTTCTTGTTTCGTTTCTTCAACATCTTCTTATGACTGAGTTCCAGGATGCTGACCTCCCCACTCGCTGTCCCCATTGTCTCCCTGAGGCACTCCACTCTGCTCTTCTGCATGAACTCCCTCCTGCGTCGTTGCTCTCTTGCCCTTGCTAGTTGCTGCTTGCGTTCTTCTTTACTCCAGTACCGACCCATCTTCAGCTCGCTGACTGCATCATCATCTGTGGTCATCCCACCACTACGTTCCTCACGGATCCGTAGGGCTCGTTCCCGTAGGATGCGGTCTCGTGCAGGACGGCGTGCTACATACCTGGTTCCATCTGCCCGTACTTTGACCTTCCATTCGAGTCGGCCAGGTTGCGAAGGACCGGGCCGACCACGAAGACTAAGGAGGCTGAGCTGGCTCTGGGAGTATTCCAGAGAGGAAGAGGAGTGCTGTTGTAGAAGCTGTAGGTAGCTCTGGTAGTGGTGTGTGCTGGGTGGCTGGGTTGCTGTGGTGTTGCTGTGGTAGGGTGAAGGATGGTGGGGAGTGGTTCCAACTTTGCTCCGGTTCCTTTCTCTTACACAGCGTTCATCGTCTGCAGGGAGGGCTGGGTCAGATTCTGAAGGGTTGCTGGGGCTTTGCTCTAGGCTGCTGGAAAAGGCTTGGCTGGGGCCTTGCGAACTAGGACTGGTCATGGGGGGCTGCAAGGGGGATGTGGAGCTGGTGTAGGTATGGGAGCGACTGCAAGTAGGGCTGCTTTGAAAGGGTAATGAAAAGATGTGACTACTGTATGGACTCTGAATGTGTTGGGTACTTCGAAGGTTTCTCTGATTGGTCAAGAGAATGTGATGCTGTAGTGAGTGGTCAGGCGATCCTTCTGTTCCCAGTGGCGTTGAGCGGGAGCTCTCGGCCGTGTTATAGGCACTAGAGCTGTCTTTATCTTTCATCTTCTCACTTTGTAGTCTTTCAGGATGTTCGTTAATATCCGCAAGCTTTCCACACCTCAAACGACTTTCCTTATCTGTTCGAGGGGAGTCGTGCTTGCTTCTGCGCAGTTGGTGTGCCTGCATGATGCTCTGGCACTCACGTTCAATGCTATGTAGTTCCTCATTGAGCATGTGCAGTTCCCGTGCTACACCACCTCCACCCTGCTCCATCAGGCTACATTCAATAGTGCTGCTTCGCCTGTACACCAACCCGCACTCTCTGCCATTGCGGATCTGGCACTTGAGCTCCAGCAGTTGCTGGAAGCTGTCCAAACCATTATCAGTCACTCTGCCATCTTGACCCAGTTCCTGCCTGGCTAAGCTGATGGTGTCCATAGGAACCAAATGCGAGCGCACCTCCCGCCTGTCCCGACAATGTTTTTGAGTCCGTGAGTCGGCATAAGAGAGTGATTCATGTTCAGAGCTCTCCTCAAAGCTGCATTTTACTCCACTGTCCTTCCCTAGTAGGCTAGACGAACATATTGCCGTATCTGTGGTTGTTGAGCTTTCCTCACATCTATTGGACTGCAAAACAAATAGATATGATCACTTTAATGTCTGTAAGAAGACTCCGAGGTGCTGCTAAGGAACACACAGTGCCCCCAAAAAGTATTAGGACACTTAAGTTACACTTAAAAATTTATGAATTTCATAAGATAACAAAATATCTAACCAAGAGGCATCTGCATGATACAAGACATCTTCTCAGTAATAACTTCTATATCCTAAACCATTTTTGTTATTACTTTTAACCAACTAGTCTCAAGGTCAGTTTTATTGGATGTATGAAGTCACTTATCCTCAAGTTCACACAGGTGTCATAGCAGAGTAACAAGTGTAGTTCATCACATTTACTATGGGTATGTTTCACTAATGTTTGAAAACCAGAAAGAGTCAAACAATTTGTGTCTCATTTTGAATGGTATATCTATTGGTTTATCATTTAAAACATAACTGTCTTTTTTATGTTTATTTTTTAATAGTGTACTTGTGCTACTGTATTTAGTATCAATAAATGGCACTTGGTTTGATATTTTATTTTCTAATGCAATGATATTCATACATTTTCAAGTGCCCAAATATTTGTTGGGGCCACTGCATCAGGCTTCAAATGTTCCCACTCACCCGCTTTACGCAACCAGCTGTTTGAAGAAGTCCATCTTTCTTCTGTTCCTCTAAAATCTCCATTTTCAGCTCCTCTAGGAAATCATGATGGTCTTCATCAAGCCAGCTTCCATCCATCTATGGGAGAAAATACCAATAGAATTCAGTCCAGTTTTGGACAAACATACAAGACCGATGAAGCTGCAGGTATATTAACCAAAGCCTATGGGAAGATGCTATACTACTGTGGGTTAAGGTCAGCAAGTTTTCCTATTAGCTCACTTGTCCTTCAGGTCTGGTGACGAGAAACACAATAGATCTGGAATTTTCATTTGAGAGGAGAGCGACAGCCTCTTCCCTGTCCTGCACGTCATGACCATTTATCTGCAAGAAACATGGACACAGAGAGACAATTACACACACACACACACACAAAGATAATGACAGACTGTCAGGATTTTCGTACCGGAAGCACACTTAATCAGTGACAAAAGTGGAGCAAAATTGCATTTCCTCACACACACACGCAAACACACAAAACTAGGCCCCCACTGCGAGATAACAATCTCCAGTCAATTATGCATTTACTGCGGAAAGAATTTGCATCGATTACTAAGACTGCCGACTGGGCTGCAGGAACCACAGCGTTTATAAAAGCATTCTGGTGGTACACGCCCAGACACACAATTATGCAGCCTCTGACAGGTGCCGTTCATCTTTTCTTCTATAGAGTAATGGCACTGTCAGTAGAAGATAATAGGGGTGGAGAGAGTGAGACAGATGCGTGTTGAACTGTTGTATTCATCTCCCCCAATGTTACATCCACAGATGCCTTGTGTCCTGTCTTTCTCTTCTTATCTTCTGCTGCTAATAAATTCTCTATACCTTTAACCTTATTGTCTCTGCTGAATGTCACACCAACTCTATATATGCTGTAAATGCATATCAATTTGAAACTAGTTTATGTAACTGCAGTTTATCATGATGATCAAGTTTATTAACTAGTGGCTGGTTTAGTTAGTTACACAATCTTTAAAACTGTTCATCATCTGGATGCATAGGACAGTGGAAATTTCTTGTTGTAAGATTTCATACCTTGTTTACTTTGCTATACTTTTGGGACAAAAACATGACAAAACCCCAAACCCCATTTGGAGACATTTTCAATTCCCCCCTAAAAATGCAAATGATTTCCTTGAGGATTCAGATTACTTTTTAATTTTGAAATTAGCTTTATATAAAAGCAATTGTGCCTCCATTTTGATAGCTAAGTAAACAGATGGGTACGTGTGTCCACCTAAGATATAATGTACCCCACCTGTAAAATTCGGTCTCCCTCTCTGATGCGTCCATCCCTTGCAGCTATGCTGTTGGGCTCGACCTATTAATGAAATAACAAACATGGCATCAATATGTAAACTGACATAATACAGCTTAGCATGCTGTACTTGTTAATTTTTCAACTTTTCTTACTCTTAAATAAGTCTCACATATCAGAGACATACTGATAATGTACCTCACTGCAGTACATTGACACAAGCATCATATGCAAAAATGAATTTTTAATAACTAACATTAGCATATATCCCCCCCCACACCCCCCCCCCCCCCACCCCCCAACACACACACCACACAGACATGTAATAATACAACAGTTCAGTAGGTTGTTTGTGATAGTCCTTTTAGTGAGGATACGAAAGAGAGAAATATCTGTTTCAGGAGCAGTTCTCCCCTGTTTGATGTCAGATGGTCGACATTTACATGTCTCTGAGTGAGAAATGGTGTAAGAACAGGCAATATCTGTACAATAAGGGAGAATTCTCCCTGTTTCTGTTGAAACACAGTCCTTTTGCTTGTCTTGGTGTGTAATAGGAGGTGTGAAGGAAAAATGTGCCATTTTACACTCCATAGGAGAAGAGAGGGGTGCCAATCCCTGCTAATTAAAATCAGCAATTAAACCGCTTAAAAGGAACTGTCTGTATGCAGAATAATTTTCCAAACTTACATGCTCTTTTCATGCTTGGCTCAATCCTGGTAGATATTCATCTGGCATTTGAACTTTGGAAAACCAGAAATGTTCTACAAATTTTCCATACTAAACACTTTCAATTTCACTCAAGGGATATGGTGATGTAGAAGAATGAAAATGGATTAAATAGAATCTTTATCTTTTAATACATTTTTTGAAAATTGAAATTGATATTAAAGAGGGTTTAATCAAAATAGTTTGACCGGACGCATCAAATTTGATGCTCAGTTTGTCAGCTTAATTGATGCATTAATTTAACATTATAGCAGAAGTTTGTCACTTCTGCACCATTAGCATTTCCAAGCAGAATTGCAAAAATAATGACTGTTTTTAAACTGGTTGCCTGAACACTCATCTGCCATTGGTCAGAGAAACAGATAATCTGAACTCCAAACTCTCGACATTGATTGAGCCAGTGTTGCTGGATCAGGATGCACAAACAAACCATGTTTTACTAGTGCCACAAAGGCACAGTGTTACACTTTTCAAGGAAATCAACCAACAAACGGCTTACTTATACTGTAGTTGTCTCTGCATATTAAGCTGGGATAGAAGGAATTATTTTTACATCGAAAAAATAACACTTTAAAATATTCAAGACAACCCTTTTCTTTTTATGTTATAAGCTGGAGGCTTAAAAGATATGTATGAGCACAGTTATCCTTACAGTTGCAAAAAATTCGAATTACCCACCTGGCCAACAAAAATAGCTGCATCCTCCTCATCATCAGTGCGGTAACAGAGAGTCAGACCCAGCTTTTCCTGACTGTTCATTCGACAGAGCACAACCTCCTGTAACATACACACATACCCAGAAAAAATAAAAATAAAAAATAAAAACGTGAATCATCCATGAATTGCTTTGTTTCTTCTATCTCAAACGTAACATAAATACTTTATAGTTTACTGCCTTAGTTTGTATTTCAAGGGCAGGAGCGAAGAACTGACACAGTATATGTGTAGAAATATGAGTTGTAGTAACATGTACCATCATAGCAATGATTCAAAACCCAAACAATTACCTTTAAGTGTGTTTTCCTGGGAGATATTTTTTTCAATGCAATTTACAAGAAAGTGATGATCAGTTAAGTTGAGTTCAGTTCAGTTCAGTTTATTTTTTTTTCAGTTAAGTGACCTCTGCACATTAAATAGAAATGTATTAGGCTATTAACAATGAAACCACAGTGGACCAGAAAACATTATTTTGTGCTCAATCAAAAAAAGAGTTTAAAAAGCTTTTATATTGTAGGAGAATGAAAAAGAACCCATGAAAACACACACACACACACACACACACACTTCTCATCTCATTCTGTAATTCAAGGTTATGATTAACAAATCTCTTGCACAGCTCAATAAGAAAAAAATACTCTCTTATTTAGCAGATGAACAGACTATGCTGTCATTAGTCCTGGGTCACTTGCTCTCCATTGACCAACAAGTGAAGTTATTTAGTGTGTCCTAGTCTCTTTTATTAGGTACTAAATCATTAGGTATAACTTTAAACAAAAAAAAACAAAAAAAAAAAAAAAAAAAAAAAAAAGAGAGATTATTGTGTTGATTTAGAGCTGTATTCACCTCTTAAACAGTTTTGGCTTTACATTAGAATGGAAAGGAGGATCAGTCACAGTTCCTTAGGCTACAAATAACATCAAATATGTCATACAAAAATATATGGTCCATCTGAACAAAGGGGGAGATTTGACAATACTGATGGCAGGCACTAGTGACAGGGCTGCCTTTTAGAGACATTTATTTATCAAAGGAGAGCAGTTAGCCATAGGTAGCCATACCACTAACCCTTAGCTCAGTTCAGTCATGTAGAACGGCTCATTTACAGGTCGACAGTCCTGACCGAGCACTAGTGTCATACATCAACCTGTCAAGAGTCTGTATTTGGCAAATCATTTCTAAAATTGAGATACCAAGGCGTTCACATCAATGTTTGTGATGTGATATAAATAGGCTAACTCTTTCTCGTATTTCAGCTGAACCAGGGTTACTGCCAGTCCATACAATGGATGCAAATCATCACCAGCAGCTTTAATATGGCTTCATATTGATCTGTTCCCGAAGCTCGGAAATACATTATATCTCCTCCAAGTATATTGTTTTTGGCCACATGCTCATCGAACTGGATCAACTGATCTGCTGAGCAGAATAATTCACACAATCTATTTTAAACTAGAGTGTCCACCAATAAAACAGGCAAATCATAGTGATAATTTTGCAGGCAATAGAATTATTCCAGGATATGCCCCACATGGCTGAAGCTGTACTTTCAAATCATCATTAGTATTATCCTGATAGGAGAGATCTGCTCATGATAGACAGATTGAAGTTGAATCTCGCATGGAAGAAGCTCATCCAAGCATAAAGCAATGCAGACTGATCCAGGATTCAGGACAGAGATTACTCAAAAATCACGCATACATTGCAAAGCAATATTCCCACTGTACAATTTATGATTTACATTTCATGATATATCCAATTTACAGCCTAATCTTACTTATTAAACATTTAGTTCTGGTCTTCTAATCTGATTGGACCAGAGAAGTTCCAATATTTAATATTTACTGCAGTATAACAGCACAGGGATGCTTCTCTGTTTGTATAACTCTGGAAAAGACATCTGGTGACACAAGTTGTTTGTGTAGTTTTAAACAATCTTAATAATTAAGATTTATTAAGAGATATGCCTTTGTTTTCTTACCAAAAACAAGCAATGAGAGACCCAGTAGGGAAGAACATTAATGTCAGTAAAATAGAACTAATTACACATCAGTGGAGTCTAATCTGCATCCCTGTTTATCAGTCAGAGGTATTATGGCATCATTTGGTAGCTCTCCTGCTGTAACATGCTACTTTAACTCATTAATAGAGTAGGAATGTGCCTTCTGGAGCTTTTATTTTCTAGGATTTTACACTCAAATGAACCATAATATGCCCTTTAGCTATAAAATCATTTATAGTTGTGTATATTGGGATTATGTGGCTTTTAGTTCATGTCTGTTAACTTTGAGGCCATCTATATGCTAGGGTGCCCCAAAACAGTTTACTAAAATAATTCTAGCAAATATACACATTTAAAATGTAGTCTTTCCTTTGTGGAAAAACAAAAATCAGATTTATATTGAAGCTATTTAAATTGTAAATATATTAATTATATATATAAAAAACTAAAACAAAACTGATAAATTATAAAATAATACAACTAAAACAAAACGGATAAAGCAGCATTCATGTTCTATATATAGATCACATTTTTGTACATCTGGATAGATGCTGAAACGTACAGTACAAAAACGTTTTTACATATATACAGCTTTAGAAATGTTAAAATATTTACAAATACTTTAAATTATAAATATATTTGTATAGTTACATTTTTACTATTTTATAGATATTTTTACGAATTTTCATTCACTGTAAAATTTTAAATATATACAGTATATATATATTAGTTAGCAGTATTAAACTAAATAGGAACTGTGGCCTTTTACTCACCTCACACTCGAATTCATCAGCCCTGTCCACCTCTGCCTGAGTGCTGGATACATATTCTTGACAATCAAAATATTCATGCTCCATTGTCTGAATGGAATGACAGCTGGAGAAAGAGAATGAGAGAAACATTATGCACTAGGCTAGATTTGTGCCCAGTATTCTATTTCCAGAACCAGCTAAATCAGTGAATCACTTTACGTAGACCCTGAGCCATGCATTACACTCCACAGAGGATAACAGAATTTGTTTGTGGTCAGGGGACGAATGCAATTACAAGCAATGCTCATTAATCTGTTAACACATTATGCTGGGGTACAATTGCAAATGGACTGTTCCAAGATCCAGAGTAATCTGTGCAAAGCGATACACACACACACACACACACACACACACACTCGAACATTTGAAAACTTTTGTTTTTCTGTCATGGTGGGGACATTGCATTAACTTCTATTAGTTTTATACTGGGCTAATGATATTTTCTATCCCCTACCTCTAAACCTAACTCTCACAGAAACATACATACACACAAATAAGTTGAATCCTTGGTTTTGGTAAGCTGTAACTGGAAAATTCAAAAATGTATATAAACAAACAAATCAAAACAAGCCAATAATGGGCTAAATGATCTGATTTGGTCTATCATTCCCAAAACACACCAGTGAAGGGATGGATGATTTATGTTTTATTGGACAATTTGAAGTGGTTGAAGAGCTGTGAAAGGGTATAAAATAGCAAGAGAAACCTATGTGCCAGCGTGTTTGATATTTTAGCACTCCATTAGGTTTTAATCACCCTGTACACTACTCATTACAGGGAATGGATAAAGGAAGCCACTAAAATAATTACACATAGGCACTGGTGTGACTTTACGATGGCAGTGGGGGATATTTAATTGGGGGAGGGGGTTGCCTGGTGATGCGGAAATTCTTGACAATAACATGGACTGGTGGGACACCATTGATATTCATATTCTAATGGTTAAGAGAGACTTACATGTACTGTCTAAGGTAAAAGTCCACAGATTTAAGAAACGCATTTGCAAATGTATTTGCCAGAAAAACAAAAAGAGGGTTAAGCCTAAAATCCTTCAAATAATCCTATATTAAGAATTTGCATACATTTATAGTGAGGTAATGTAATGAAAAATCATGAATGCTAATAACATGGTTACAACATATTAATACACCTGTCATAACATAGTGTTAACAGTATATACCTGTCTGACAGTAGGAAAGGGCAAATGTCTGGCACAGGTGGGGTAGTGGATCTCATCTTAGCCAGAGCCATTATGTGTTCAAAGGTGATGTCGGTCTGAGTGCACACGTCCACCACACACACTTCCTGTAGGTTGCTCTGGTTACGGGATGAGGTGCCCCGTCTTAACACCTGCACCATAATGGGATCCTTCCGCACTGCTTCCACCGTACCCTCATGTCCGGACTTTGAAAAGTCACGGCCATTCACCTAAAGAGAACAGAGGCCAAAACAAAATGATTGCAATAGAATTATTTACCTATATACGTGTATATATATATATATATATATATATATATATATATATATATATATATATATATATATATATATACATATATATTATGGTGTTTGTACAAGCTCCATTCATATTTCTACAGGGAATTCCTGCAGAAGTACATCTGACATTGTTCTAACAGACGGTTCTAACTAATTGTTGTCTCAATACACTTTTTAAAGCCCTTTGATACTCAAATTAAACAAAAATATTAGGTTCACAGTCATTATTTAAAGAGAGTTTTATATACTTCAAAAAGTGAATGTTTGTATGTGTATGTTCATCTGTAATATGTATTTCACAAGGGACCCAACAGTCTGCATAATCACTGTGACATCTGACATGTTGCACCTGACACCTGTCAAAGCTGCAGTTGGAATTCACTCACCCGCATCAACTGGTTCTCTGCCTGACCAATTAAATAAACTCCTTACAAACTCAGAGTACCCTTCTTTTCAACCATTAATATGAGGCAGAAACATACCTCAGGCAAGCACACACACACACACACACACACACACACACACACACACACACACACACACACACACACACATGCTCTTACTAGTCTCACTATTGCAGATCTATGACATTAATGACAGTGTCAACCATACATGCCACTTCTGAAATTCTTTTTATGATTAGTCTACAATATTCATGAGGAACTGTGGCCCACAAACATACACAACACATAGTTGTAAGAAATTGGCACTTTTCCCCTAGATTACATCAAATGTATTTACAATTTGTGAACAGACAAGGTCTTCACACCTTTATTTGACCCCCAAATTGAGTTAATAGCATGTCTCTTTCAAAAACATAGAAGGTATCCACAAAATGTACCGTTTCACATCAGCATTATTTGCAAAAGCATTGAGCTTCTTAACAGCTCATTCCAGAGATAAACAGCTTTCATTTCCTGAGAGAAAATATCACTATGAATATCACCTCTGCAGAGTTCATCCCTATGTTCTCTCACTTAATTATGGCTTGTACTTACAACAAGTTCTGCAGAGCTGATTTAGATCTTTTCCTTACAACATTTAGCTGGTGACATATTAAACTTTCCTTTGCAGTTAATTTATGGTTTATATTTTAATAACTATGTGATAATACCTATTTTTTTCCCAAATCTAAGGTACTTCATTTAATTTGATTATTTTCTCATTTTAATTGGAACTTGGATGCAAATCAAAACATACAATTATTCATAACAAATTATGAAATGGATGAGAAGTCTTGCATTGCTACATATTATGTAACATCTGAGTTAAACACAAAAAATTAAATAGCTGATATTAACAATGACTGAATTCTATACGAATAAGGAAAGTTGCTCTGATTCTCAACTTATTCTTATTTCAACCCTTACTTGCAGCCTGATCTTATGAAAGTTACCTGACTGTGGGAGTTATTTTTGCAAAATTATATTTTATGTAGTTCATTACATGAATCGCAGCATTTCCGAGGTGAAATGTCCACTGTGTAGTGCTAAAAGCGAGTTTTTAAGATTAATGCTATATCGAGTTGTAAATAAAAAAATAAAAAAAATAAAAATACCTCCCTACCCTAAACCCTAAACCTAAACCCAAACTATTGTGTCATAAAAAGCAAATGTGACATAAAAACACAATTGCTGAAGCAAAAATGTAAATATGTAGTGCTTTTATGACACTTTCACCTCACGTGTTGATTAGCATACTTTGCTGGACCTGTACCCCAGTACTTTGCATCGCAAGTGCAATGCTCTATCAGTTGAGCTGCCACACAATTTTATTTTGCACAATCAAGCTTGTAAATGTAGTTGGTTAAATAAATGCAAATCATGCACTACAATAATTAATTATTATATTATTTATTTATTTTTATAGCAGTTTACTTGTGATTTGCTTGAAAGTGAATAATTATCATTGTTGTTGTTGCATCTATTGTTTATTTCAACAGGAAATTTCGCGTTACGTACATAGAGCTACATCAAAGTAATTTGGAAAAATTTTGGTTTAGTAATATGGTTCTATTCCTTGTCTTAACTTGTTTGGGACATGCCCTGCTTTGTATTTTTGCATTATGTCAATGTTTTGTCACTCTCATGTGTAAACATCATAAAGCAGTGCTGCCCACTAATAGCCATGCAAATATGTCTACCGCTGTAAAGCAGAAAAGTAAAACCAGTTGCACACTACATAGCTACATAACGGTCACCCCTTCTTAGTGTCACCATAATGATACAGTAATTGGTTTCAAGAAACAGCAACTAATTCCCATAGATTTCTATCGATTTTTCCAATCTAGTTTAAAGATCAGCAGGTGAAGAAGCTCTGAAGTTCACTTCGGTGAACGTTGATTCACAGTGATATGAATTTAAAGGTCATTAATGTCAAAGAAATGTGGCCCCCACACACCACCAAAGACACACCTGCCCATCTACACATTCCACCTCAATACATGACTCTGAAAAGGTCAGGTGCCACCTGGGTTTGATAACAAGGTCTGAAGCTGGAATGTACTGCAGTTACCTTAGATATATTGTATTGATTACAGACTTTTATAATATCAGCTGTGCCTCAAGAGGACCATGTAGCACTTCTGAGTGCTTCTAAAGCGATGAGTAGAGAATGAAAGAATCTCAACTCAGTCTAGAGTCGAAAATCAATGGTTGAGGGTACAGTGTGTGTTGGGGGGGGGGGGGGGTTACGATGACATTTAGGTTACAAACTGGTAATTACAAGGGTATTATGCTATAAATGTGATTTATGAGGACATTTCTAGTGTCACCATAATTCAAATCGCTTAAAAAACATACTAAACAATGTTTTTTTGAAGATGTAAAAATGCAGAAAGTTTTTTGTGAGGGTTAGGTTTAGGGGATAGCATCTATAGTTTGTACAGTATAAAAATCATAATGTCTATGGAGAGTCCTCATAAGGATAGCCATACCAACATGCGTGTGTGTGTGTGTGTGTGTGTGTGTGTGTGTTTAATGCTGTAGCTGTCATATTTGGGTTAGGTCTTGTCAAGTTACAAACATCTACTGGCTTGTTTATTTTCTCTAAGCTGATGATTTGTACAGGTGAGATAAGCACCAAGAAGTGATAAGACTGTGTGTGTGTGTGTGTGTGTGTGTATGTATGTGTGTGTGAGTGTGTGTGTGCGTGCGTGTGTTTGTGTGTGTGTGTGTGTTTAAACACGTGGTATTTGAGATAAGAAATGGACGAGAACCCTTTTGGACATGTGTCCAAACAGCAGAAAATGCTACAGCTTACAAGCACGCACACACACACACACACACACACACACACACACACACACACACACACACACACAGCATTAAATCAACCCAAAAAGTGCCATTGGTGTTTGGAACATGACTTGTCCATCTACTGACTGTGACAACAAAGGACCCAACAAACACAACTAAAAATTCACGGGTGTATTCAGGCCAGATATCCGTCTTTTATGCAGCACATTTGTAAGGGACATACTTTGAGTTTTCCTTTTTAACACGGTGTATCCAAAGATATAAAGGTATGAGAGCATAACAGAGAAAAAGCCCAGCCGGGAAGAGTCAAACCATCACAAAATATATTCTTTAGGGCATAATGTGTGACTACTAAGACATATCGGAGCCATGGTCCCATTCACAACCCCAGCTGTATCTTATCTTCATATTGAGCTCACAGTGAAACACACCATTTTGACAAAGGCACTAGGAAGTCTATAAAGTCTAATCGAAAAGATAGACTTTCTCTTCAGATTTTCAAAGACTTGCCATTTTAGAACTCTTGATTTCTATAAAAAAAAAAAAAGTTAGCAGACTACTAATTTAATGTCTTGAATTGCCGTGACTTGGCGTAATTGTAAAGATCGTAAGGCCCAATATAACTATATTTTACACTTATTCCCCATATTAAAAAAAATCATGAAATAAACTGATAAACATTGTATATAATCATAAGATAGAATTGGGCCCTGACAACTTTAAACTTGGACATCTTTACACTTTCAGAGTAATTAGAATTAGAGCCTTAAAGCAAATTACAAAGACAAATCAGATTCCCCACAAATTCAAGGATGGAGTGGAGAGAAATAATATCAAGGAGGAAAATAAAGATGGAGTGAAAAGAAGTATATTAAATGGAGAGATCAAGGGGGGCCTTGGTAGCTCGGCAAGTATTGATGCTGACTACCACCCCTGGAGTCACGGGTTCAAATCCAGGGTGTGCTGAGTGACTCCAGCCAGGTCTTCTAAGCAACCAAATTGGCCCGGTTGCTAGGGAGTGGTAGAGAGAGTAGCATGAGCCTCCCGTGCTGTGATTCTCTGAGGTGTCATGCACAGCAAGCCACGTGATAAGATATGTCATATATGTTGTCTCAGAAGCGGAGGCAGCTGGGACTTGTCCTCCACCACCTGGATTGAGGTGAGTAACCACGCCACCACAAGAACCTACTAAGTAGTGGGAATTGGGCATTCCAAATTGGGAGAAAAGGGGATACTTTAAAAAAAAATAAAAATAAAATATGACACAGATGGGAACTGCTTAAAGAAGTAATTATATAATATTAAATGATGACGATTCTTTGTTTGACTTTTCTGTTTGACAGAAATATAATAAGCAATGATCCTGCCCCACAAAGGCAAAATGCAAAATAGAGTTATGAATGAAACAGGTTTCTTATGATCTGTCCGGTGACAGATGAGTTTGTCTTGTTTGCTGAAATTCAGAGTAACCATTGTGTGAAAATGCAGTAACTACAAAATCCACATCAAAATAATTCAAGCCATTTTTCTCAGTTTCATTGTTAGTTAATGAGTATGGCCTTCGAAGGGCAGTAAAGGCTACTGATATTTTTACTAGTGAAACTATATGTGTTAAGTCATTTAGGGAATACAGGAATTTGGATGGATGGATGGAAAGTAATGCCATGTAAGCACCAAAGGTTATTTTCATGGCAAACAGAGTAGTTTAAAGCACAGTGACAAACAATAAACAACAAATTATCACAGCACTGTAAAAATGTGTATATAAAAGTGATGTAAAAAACTTGTTTTTTTTTTCTCTTTTTCTTTTTGCCAGTTTTTTGTTTTTTATGGGTGGGAATTGTAAAAAAAAAAAAAAAAAAAAAAAAATGATACCGGAGCAGGACAGAATGTTAGGGGACTGGGACTGAAAAATTTGCACTGACCACTACCTGCGGACTTGCAGGTGGGAGCGGGACACAACTCGAAAGTTGCAGGTGGGAGCGGGACAAAATATTACATATTGTTTTGCGGGAGTGGGACAGAATCTCATGGGAGAGGGTCTGAAAATCCATCCCGTGCAGACCTCGACTGTATAATTCAGGTCCAGTATTTCACGAACAACCGCAGTGTGATTTTGGGGAGCTGATGTGGATGGAGAGGGAGTCAAGGAAATATTTGATAAGAGGGAGCCTGTGATACATTAACAGCAGCCGCATGGTCACTGCACACTGAGACAGCACCAGGCTTCTTTATGGGCATTAAAAACCTATGCATTGCACAAAAATATCTCTCATTACCGTTCTCGCTCGCATCATGTCTCGGACTCTCTGGTATGCAGCAGCCGCTTCTTGAGTGTGTCGTTGCTTTGGCCAATGACAAAAATAGAAAACAACTATGCATTTCCTGTGCTGTTTTGTGATTTGTTGGGCAGTCTACAGCCCACCCTTAATATTTGCAACACACAGCCACCCCCTTTTAACCAATGCACAAATTGGGGGAAAAAAAGTTTTTATTATTTATTTAAAACCATGTTTCCAAAATGTTTGATTGAGTGGGCAAGACTCAGCCCACCCCTGCCCATGCCTATATCCAGCCCCGCTGTGTAATGGATCTGTATAAAAATGCCACTCTCTCGTCTGTTTGAGTGAGATGCTAAAATATGGGAGAGGCTGCGTCCCGTGTGGCTTTTATATGCAACTGAATTCTCATACCTTGAATACCGGATGATTCCATATAATACCAGGGGTTGGCAAACCTTGTTTTCAGTCATTTAATTACAGCCTAATTTATAAGCGGCCCACCAGGAATTCTCCTGATCCTCCTGATTAGCCACTCTGGCCCTGAATGGGACCAATTTTTGGAGGGTTAAAAGGCTGAAATGTGAAGCTTATAATTTTATAAAAGCACTGTATGTGTATTATTCTCATGTAATATTTGAACTGTAAAGTTGTTTATATAGTTGGTTTTACAGTCGTTTTAAGGTTTAAGGGTTTACTGCGTTATGTTGTCATGGCAATACAATTGTAAAATTGGATATAACTTTACACAGAAAAGGTTAGTAAGCGATTTTATCACACTAAAATCATGTTAACATACATATTGTTTATGTCTTGTGGCTATACTTTTGAAAGAGTGAGTATTTTAAGATTTACGGATTTGCCCCCATTCACTTTCTTTGTAAGTGCCACACTAGAACCCAGATTTTTGCTTTTTTTAAAGAAAAGGAGGGACAAGTCGAAATAAATGTGAGTGGTAATCAGCAGTATGCCACAAATGCTGTCGATTGAGCTTTACTTCTATTGAATCTGGAATATTCTTTTAAATAGTAATTAATTATTTAAGTTTTTTGTTTGTTATAAAAATGAAAATGCTTAAATATCTTTTTATGTGTGTGTACATTTAATGAAAAACTTATATGATTTAACATTTTGAATCTACTTTGCAACCATGGCTGTTTGGTTGAAATAATGGTTCCTCTGACTGAAAAAAAAAAAATATTCACCCTTTTCAGTCATTTCAGAGCAAATACATAAATATTTAAACATATATCAAATAAACATATATCAAATACTATCAAAATATTGATATATTTAGCTATACAGCCCTAAACCGCCTGTTGACAACAATCATCTTGTCTGACCTGTGTCAGAGAACCGGTTATCATTATAGACCTTTTTTAGTTCATTTTCTTCACCAGATTTAGTCTACTCAGCGACTGATAACTGACTCTGTTTCCCTATCTACTCACCACCTTTTTAAAAATTCAAATATATTCAATATTCAGAAAGAGACTATTAACTATTTGCAAATGCTGTTTTCCCTGTTATCGCTGCACCAATTAATCAATGTGGCAAGAAATGAATGGCAATTAGTCCTCTATCGAAATGCGTGGCTGAGCACGAGATGTGGAGAGGGAGAGGAAGAAAGGGATAGGAGAGAAAAAAACTTTCTATTCTGAAGTGAAATTTGGTGCTAATTAATGTTTATGTTACACCAAAAATGGGTTTTGTCTAATTTGACATCTTGAATCCAAGCATACTAAACAGACAGCAAACAAACAAGCAAAATGAACAGATAAGTAATGATAATAACTTGGCATTATTATCATTATGAATCTGGAATGAAAATTCTCAGTCTGACAAACCTTAAACCAATTTGGTGCACCAATTACACACTTCAACTTTACCAAATTATTCTAAATCTTATTATGCTAAAAGAACAAGATGCAACACCCAAGCAGGTATAAGCAACTGTAAGAACAGGGAACCAAAATGTGAATATTTTCACATTTTAGAATAATAGTAAAGTCATCAAAACTATGGAATAACGTAAATGGAAATATGGGAATTATGTTGTGACTAAACAAAATCCAAAATGAATCAAAACTGTGTTATATTTTAGCATCTTCAAAATAGTCACCCTTTGCCTAGAATTAGCAAACATGTACTCTTGACATTTTCTCAACCAACTTCTTGAGGTATCACCCTGGGATGCTTTTTAAACAGTATTGAAGGAGTTCCCATCTATGTTGGGCACTTATTGGCTGCTTTTCTTTATTATTTGGTCCAAGTCATCAATTTCAAAAACTTTTTTTTAATTTATTTTTATTAAATTTTAGATTTATAATGAAATAAATTAATATGGTGGCACAATTATATTTTTGTCTACAAAACTAATTTCAAACATTTAAGCATACACTTTCAGATCAAAAGATTTTTAAGATCATGAGAAACATTTCGGTCAAGTGTTTCAAAACTTTTGACCGGTAGTGTATATCACATAAACATACATAGTGTTCACTTTCACTATCCTGGTGTAGAGATTAGAGATTCAATACATCTTCATTGTCCCCACAGAAGAACGGCAACATGCGCTCATGCCAGACGACAGACATGACGGGACGTTTGTGCAAGAGCTCAGCCACAGATAAACAAGCAACCAAGACCGAAGTGGCCGATCCTCAGCACAACATGACAACGGATCGCAACCCAGTCGCGCAATGCGAGTGCAATGCAAAGCGCACCCGAGGTCGTGAGAGACAAACACAAAACAACTGACACGAGTGCATGCCACAAGATTGCATAAGAGCAATGCACTCGTGCCAGTAACCAATCAGACAAGAGAATGAATAAAACAAGTATGTCTGAGCTCAGCCACAAAAACAGCAAAACACAATCAACATAAGTGGCTGAACTCTGACAATAACAGTGCAATAATATGGCACTAGGTTATTCAGTGAGAATCAGGCAGTAGGATTTTGACTACACAACAAAACGCTGGCAGTTCACCCTTGAGGTAAATGTCTCCCTCTTTCAACATAATTAAATTCTCCATTTGCACCAATCATGGTTTGATCCTCAGAGTGTAAAAAGCACCCCTCATTCTTCTCTATTTTCAGGTTAAAATAAATAATGCATTTGAAATTACAGGCACATATATCACAGGGAGCCATGAACGTGTTTGTGTATGTCTAACTAATGAGTGTTTCAGCAGGGCCCAACCATGGATGACATGGGTTATGACAAACTGCATCAACAAAATGTTTACTAAGCCTCAGTCTTCAGTGCCTCACTACAATAGCCCGACGCAATCGCTCTTCATATATGCGTACACACTGTGTGCTGTCATTGAGTACATATTGAGCACAGAATCACTTAGGGATTTCTGAGTGTAGGGAATTGTAATAAGTTACTAGTATGCAGGTGTTGTTTACCCAAAAATAAAAATTCTGTCAATTAATAACCCAAACAAGGCATTCCAAACTTGTATAACTTTCTTTTTGTTCCAGCAACACAAAATGCGATACTTTTCAGAATGTTCTTGCTACTCTTTTTCTTACAATAAAATTGAATGGGAACAGGTGCTATTGAGAAAAAAGAACTGCATAAAAGTATCATGGCTACAGCAGAGTGGAAGATTTTTTGTTTTGGTGAACTATTCCTTTAAATCTACAGGCCTTCAAAACCACTGATCCTTACTGAACCACAAAAATAGACCAAGGCCTGAATTTAGCAATTGGTTGGGCTGTGCAGTTGAGTTCACCTCAAAGTTCACCAATAAATGTCAAAGCAAAAATGCTATGGCCCGAGCCAACATTAATCATAGCAAACACACAATAGTACATAGCTATACAATACAGCAACACAAATAGGGGACCTATGGTTCAAGGTTAAATGCTCTACCTTTTTCATACACATTTGATGCTCACTTGACCTAACGGTGAAAACTACAGATTGTGCCTGAAGGGCAATGCACCCAATGTCTTGGCCTTAAAAAAAGCAAGACGGGGAGAGTTATGGCTACTGCGGTCACGAGGAAAGAGCAGGAGACAGATCTGAATGTGATTTGCTGTTTTGGCAGACATGTTCACAAGTTTAAGTTAAGTCTTATGTCTTTAAAGTGGAGTCCAAGTCAATTCTCAAGCCTTTCAAGAACAGGCCTTAGTCCAGTCATTTGTCACTAGTCCAGGTTTAGACTCAAATCTCTTAAGGTAAGAGATTTCTACAGGTTAGGTTTATAAACCTTGTCGAAGAGTAATGAATTTCATATTTTGTTTCATATTTAATTTGGGGTATATGTCATGTCTCAAGTGAATTGTTTACAAATCTACTGTAAGTATACTCAAGTCAACTTAAGTGTGATTTGAGTTCTTAAGGCCTCGATATACTTCCTACGAAATCGAAGAACAAACAGGTGTGACATAATTTAGAACAAAATCTGGCCATAAAGAAGGTGCATTTTTGTGTTCGTTTCAGTGGTTCGAAACAGCTCGATGGGTTGAACTTTTAGGAAAATTCTTACCAGCTGCTAAATACTTTCTTACTGCCATTGGTCCATGTCATCGGTAGGTGTGACCTGGAGCTCCACCTACCTTGAGGCTGACAGCTAATTCTGTTTACGTTGTTCAGTGAATCAACATGAGTCAACATTCATTGTGCAGAGTTATTAGCGAGCTGGTGCAAATTTACTTACATCTGTAAGATCATTCACTTACTGACATTTTCCAAGACCATGTTACTACTCTCAAGTGCCCATTCACTCATGTGTCATCTGTATCGAAAGCCATTCACACAAGGTAAGATATGCCTCTATCATAATGTTTTTTTCTTTAGTCTGCACATTAACACTTTTATACACTCATATTTGCAGTAGTATCAGTGTCATCATAAATTGCAATAACAGTGTGTAATTGGTGCATATTATGGCCACATATAGTGTGTTAGCGCATTAGCATCATGAATTCATAATTAGAGGCTCCCTATATATTTGCTGGAGGTTAGGAGCTCCCACCCCTTTTTGGAGCTCTGCCTGCAACTTCCCAGTCATATGTCCATAGAGTGGTGCATGTATTACATCATTTTTAGTTGTAAATGATGTAATGCAGTTAACAGAAATGCATATTTTATAAACCCTACCCCTAACCCAAACCTCAACCCTAAACCTAACTCTCAGTGGAGTAAAAATATCATTTAGAGTAAAAAAAGGAAACCTCAGAATCGTATTCCAGAACTTGTGTCCCTGAGGTTGCTCGCACTAAAGGGAAATGTGTTCATGGTTGAATAAATGCAAAAATGTCTGATGGGGGATGACACTTGTCATTAATACAGCTGAATGTGGTTGATTTTAAGGGTGTATGAACTTTCAGAAGCAACATGTCGATCATGTTGAATGTCTACCTCAGTGTGAAAGAAGACAGGTGGTAAAGACTGTCTAAGGTAAAGAGAGATATTGCAGAGAAACAAAGAAGAAATAGAAGCTGAATAAACTAGTATCGTAGTCCTTGAAATAGGAGAAACAGCGATAGAAAAGAAGCCTAATATAGTTACTCCTTGTCTTCCTCTGTGAACTTCAGTCATTTGGTGTCTCACTCTAATGGATATGGTACATCTGGTGCCAGCGGCTTATTGTTTGTTACTTCCTCCTTCCCTCCTACACACATTAGACACATATTAACCTCACATCTGCCATCATTACAAGACATAACTACCACAAACAATAGCTATATAAACATTCAAACACACACACCATGGACCACACAATCTTTTTCAATTACGTGAGTGAAGAGATACATAAACTACTTTATAAGCAGATGTATTCAAGAAGAATTTAGAGCCCATACAATTAAGTGGTAGGCATGTAGAGATAGCCAAACATCATGTCCTGATCAGATGAAATGCGAATAAGCAATAACCTCTTCACCGTAAATATTTATATACAGGTTTGGTCATAGCCACGATTGCAGCTGTAACAAGCGGCATGTGACAGGACATTTTGTCAGTCAGTTGGGTTTCAATTTAAGTGGTGTCACCCCCGCCCCAGGGAAATCTCATTGGTTCAAAACCCTGCTTACACATCAAATGTGTTCTGATTGGCTGTGATCATGTCATGCAGCATTTTCGCTTTCAGTGTAGACAGACAAATTACTGGCCTAGTAAGTATAGTGTAAGGTGATAGCAAATCTAATTCAAGTTAAATTTCTATGTAACACCAAAAGTATGCACACACACACACACACACACACACACAAAATATCTGTGAAAAAGTATAAAAAAGCAACAAACAAAAAAAGTATGCAGTTGACATACATACAACTGCTAACAAAGGTTCTTACAGCTGCACTTTTACATCCTAAGGCATGAAAGTGGTGTTGCACACCAATCCAAACACATCTCTACACACAAACATCATAATTAGAGTCCCTACATCCTCATTATTTTGAGTGAATCTTTTGTACCACATCCTTGTTTGCAGATCCAAAAACTGATGAATACATCTGGCAGTTGAGTGTGGGCTAGCACGGGCCAGTCATATTCTGCTTGTAGCTAATGCACCACTACAGGTGTGACACATGGCAGCCACCAATATACAGCCAAAAGAGACATCTGCTCCTCATCAAACCTGAAGCCCAATATTCAAATAAAAACATTATTAAGCCACATGGGCAACATCATAGTGTAATGTGCAAATCAATGTGCACTGAGCAAAACCAGGTAAATGGTGTGAATGATGTTTGATGTTCGAATTATAATAAACCTGAAGCCCCAAAATTAAGCCACAGAAACACACAGATGGGCAACAGAACCTCCACTTTCAGAGCAAAACCAGGTAAATTGTGTCAGTGGTTTGATGTGTAAAAGAATCACATTAATATCCTTTTAATGGGCTGCCAGCTGTGAGATTTTTCATCTGAGAATATGTGCGTAGTATCTGGCTCTTCCAATTAGCATTATTCTTCTTAGTTGGATTCCACTTTTATAGAAGGTAGACTGAAACAATAACATATGCCTTCACACCTGAGTAGTCTCCAAGAGCACAGCAGACGTGTGTGAATGAATATCCAAAAACACAGACCAAGACTGTGTCTGACTCACACAGCTACATAATGCACACCACGCTGACTTCTTTTACAGTGAAATTTAGCTCTATTCAGCCTGTCGGCAGTCAGTCAACACCTGTTTTCACAGTTGCTCTATGGATGACTTGGAGTATGAATTAGGATTAATTAGCTAATCAGATGTAGACATGACAGGATTTGAAAGAGCAGATATAAAAAACAGGCCAATATTATCAGATACATATATTTTAATAGGACAGCTGGTCTGTTCCAGAGCTACCTCGCTGTCTTCTGCCTACTTTAGAAGCTGCCTTTTACAAAACATAAGGCATGTATAAAAGCATGAAATAGCACATCAAACTGCTTGTTTCCCAGAAAGAAGCTGCTCTAAGACATAAACTCTGCTGATGTTTCATGGATAGGATCTGGTTACAGAGCGGAGACGTCACTCGGTGCCCCACAGATGGGCCGCCTGATACTTAATATGCAAGCAGTCGATGCAAGAGACCTCAGAGAACCGCAAATGACTTTTCAAACACACAAGAAACCCAATACAAGTTTGATGGTGGCATAGTATCGAATGAACATCCAGAACCTGTCTGAGATGCAACAAACGAGTTGACAGAAAACACCTGAGGTGGAGAAACAACTGCATATGAGACCTAGAGTCCTGAAAATAGGACAACTGCAATTGGGTAGTTGGGATTTTTTTGTTGTTGTTGTTTTGTTTTTTGTTTTTTTACATTTAAAAAAATATTTTTGGTTAAAATATACATTTGTGTAAGGAAAAGGGTTTTTAGATGATGTAATTGGTAACAAACATCTCTTAAGAGAATATAAGACTCTCATTATTATAATCTCATTATTCATAGGTATTTGTATGTAACATTTAAATGTGCATTTTTGAACGTTTGGATAGATGCAAAAACAAATAATGTAGATGTACTGACAGCATCTTTTAAGTAATTAATATATACAAATTATACAAATATATGCAAACTATATTTGTTTAGTTACCTTTTATATATTTAAGATCCATTAACTTTACAAAAAAAAAAAAAAAACAGTTTTTTGTTTTTGGCACCATTCTAAGTAAACCGTGAATGTTGTGCATGAAAATCCCTGGAGATCAGCAGTTACAGAAATACTCAAACCTGCCCATCTGGCATCAACAATCATGCCATGTTCACCATCAACCATCAGAATGGGGAAAAAATGGGATTTTAGTGATTTCGACCGAGGCATGATTGTTGGTGACAGACTGGCTTGAATATTTCTGTAACTGCTGATCTCCTGGGATTTTCACACACAACAGCCTCTATAATTTACTCAGAATGGTGCTAAAAACAAAAAACATCCAGTGAGCAGTAGGTCTGCAGGCAGAAATGCCTTGTAGATGAGAGAGGTCAATGGAGAATGGCCACACTGGTTCGAGCTGACAGAAAGGCTACGGTTTCTCAGATAACCAGTCTGTACAATTGTAGTGAGCTGAATAGCATCTCAGAATGCACAACACGTCGAACCTTGAGGCGGATGGCCTACAACAGCAGAAGACCATGTCGGTCATGAATTTTCTAATAAAGTGCTCAGTGAGTGTGTATATATATATATATATAGTATTGTGACGAAGAGGAGGGCGTGGCTAGTGAGTGTATATAGTACTATGACGAAGAGGAAGGCGTGGCCAGGCGCTGAATCAGCTGATCAGCGGGAGAGCGAGATAAAGGGGAGCCAGAGGCGCCAGTTCGAGGGAGAGAGAGACACACGTGACCGTGTTGCATGTGTGTCTGTGTTTATGTATGTTTTATTAAACGTTATGTTTACTGTTCAGCCATTTCCTGCCTCCTTCTTGCCCGTCCTTTATCTGTTACATTGGTGCCGAAACCCAGGAGGGAGGAGGGATGCACTGTCGCGGAGTCCTCGCCGCTGCCATCCACCAGGGGAGAAGCCGCGGCCGTCTGCTTGGTGATGGAGGGGGTCGCTGCTGGCCACCGAGAGCCGGAGGAACCGCTGCCATCCGCTGAAGAAAGGGAGGAGCGGTTCCGTCTGCCTGGGGCCGGAGGACTCGCTGCCGTCCGCCGGGGGAGGAGCGAGCTGGCTTCCACCAGGATAGAATATTAACTCCAATTAGATAATGCCAATATATTTAAATTGCATTTCTATACACATTGTTCATTTTGATACATTTGTATATTTTTGAATGGATAATTGTATGTAATCTATGTTCTGTACTATTCAGTCAATTCATAAAAATAATATAAAATAAAAAATTAATGTCCTGCCTACTACACAGGTTACCAGTCCAACATACTACAAAGTTCAACACACACACAAGGAATGTTTGAGTGATATCAGCTTAGTATTGTTGTTGAATACAGGATGTGTCACAGTGTATTGTGTCAGACTTGGAGGAAATGACCCGGGCCAGTTTGTGTCTCACTGACAGCCTGTCACTCACACAGGGGGCCAAGGCCAGCCAAGAGAAACAAACAGGAGCAGTGACCTACCCGCATATGTGTGTGTGTGTTTCTGATGAAAGGTGAAATGTGCCCAGTCCAGTCTGCAATATCCAGATGTAAGACAGTATGTTAAACCCTAAAGACAGACAATTTAAGTGTACTATATCAAAACAGGTATCAAATCCTGTTCTTTTCCACAATAAATAGTATTTTGAAACGGCACAGACTATTGCATGCATCCTTGGGTCATGGGAAAATCTGTCACTAATATCTGTCACACAACACCACTACAACACACACGCACAAACATATACATAGCATGTGCTCTGTCCCTGATACAAAATAAATTTTCAGAGTCTCACAATTCTTCTGCCTTCTGTTCACAGTTCTGTCTTCTAAACAGAATATGTCTCACCTTTGCAAGAACAAAAGAGAGAGAGAGAGAGAGAGAGAGAGAGAGAGATGGGGGAGGGGTATCATCCTTATGTTTCCAGTGCTGTACAGACACAAGGACCAACTGAGAGCTATTTTTGTGTCTAAAACTTGCACACTGAGACGCTTCAGTATTTAGTCTGCATAACAATATCACAGAGTAACTGCGCTACTGGGGTGAACTGCAATCCACACAGATTTTTTAATATTGCATATAGAGCAGATGTGACCCATAAATTAACTGAATTTGTCTGAAGAGCATTTGAACTCTAATTCTCCTTGATAAACCAGCAGCTGTACGATACACAAGTTATTTCCTCCCTCTGTGCTTTACTAGATGGTATATTAGGGATTGTCATCTAGACTTGTGTAGCTGCTAATTATGTATTAATTACAAATGGATCGATCCACAATGCTCCAGTGCACTTTAAAACTCACAATATATATAGCAAATCTACAAAGCAATATAAAACAAATGAACACAAAATAACCAAGACAACCTTCAATGATATTCAACTTTTTGTGTAATGCACATGAAGCATGAGCAATATTTAAGTTCTGGGTCAATTTAGCAATATAGACAATTATTTAATCCAAGAACAGCCTTAAATGTCAGTCTCGTCATTACATAAAGTTATTGTATGGCTTCAGAAGACTTGGAATATAGTGCACAAGTATGGACATACTGGGGATAAGTATATAGATTTAATGGCTTGTTTTTCATTCATGTAGCATCCATGTGTAATTACCCCTTTGGACCTAGCAGGTGGGGTGACTCAGACAGGACTCCACGATAAAGGAAGATGAAGGAACTCCATAACTTCTCATAATTACCAATCAGCACTAGAGCCCAGCTCTAATTACACACAAGTGTGTCTAGGGCAGACAAGCAGGTCATTCCCTGTGCAATTTCAGACAATGAACTTGTATTATCTGTTTTGCTGAAATTAGAACATAATTTGCTTCTGTGTCAGTTATGCCGGAATTTGGAAAGAAGAGTGAGAGAAAGCAATCTAAGAGTATAATAACAAGCTTGGGAGAATCACTGGTGCTTGTGACGAGGGAACAATATATATTTGCCACTCCATCATGTTATTTGCCGTTTAAATTCGGAAACGACATTCACATCCATTTTATTTACATGATTTGATGCATTTCCGAGTGAAACAGGATTTTTAAAGAGACAAATACTTTACCCAATAGGAACTGATTGGAGTGCAGTTAACTCGCCATGGTCTCTAACTGACTCATTATGGTGGTTGTACAGAAGGGTTTAAAAATAAAGAGGGCTTGGTAGCGTTTAAGGAGCTCTAAAATACCTGGAGAAAGCCATCCATTAGCATTCCCATTCATTTCAATGGCTACTGCTCAGCTAGCACAGGGATCCCCGGAGTACGCGATCTGGAGGTACGCTGCCATCTTTAGTTATCTGCACTCATTTCCAGGACTGGGTGTCATGTGACTGTTCATTCATCAATGGAAACAGATAGGAAAAGTCCATTTCACGCTTTTGAAGAGTTAGTTCACCCAAAAATGAAAATTCTCTCATCATTTACTAAACTTTAAGCCATTGCAGATGTGTATGACTTTCTTTCTTCTGCTGAACACAAACAAAGATTTTTAGTAGAATATCTCTGCTCTGTAGGTCCTCACAATGCAAGTGAATGGTGGCCAGAACTTTGAAGGTCCAAAAAGCACATGAAGGCAGCATAAAAGTAATCCATTCGACTCCAGTGGTAAAATGGATATACTTAGTAGCAATATGATAGTTAACAGATCGATATTTAAGGCATTTTTTATCTTCCTGTCCAGTAGGTGGCGATATGCACAAAGAATGTGAATAGCAAAATATTAAAGAAGAATGTGAAAGTGGAGATTGATAGTATAAAAGGACTTAAATATTGATCTGTTTCTCATCCACACCTATCGTACCTCTTCTGAAGACATGGATTAAACCACTGGAGTTTTATGGATTACATTTATGCTGCTTTTATATGCTTTTTAGAGCTACAAATTTCTGGCCACCTTTCACTTGCATTGTATGGACATACAGTGCCAAGATATTTTTCTAAAAATCTTTTTCTTTTGTTCAGCAGAAGATAGAAAGTCATAAACATCTGGGATGACATGAGGGTGAGTAAATGATGAGAGAATTTCCATTTTTGGGTGAACTATCCCTTTAAGAGCTCTTCAAAAATAATCTGTTACTGGAAATTGATGTACAAAATTGTAATGAAAAAATTATGATTTAAACGTTTCTTGGAAAAAATAAAATAAAAATTTCATAAGAAAACAGGGCTACTTTTGAATAGCTGTCAATGGGGAAACACACTTTTTTGCCATCATATGGTGTAATTCCAGCATTGTTCCAGGATAATGGACCACCTGGTGTTGTCAGCGATAAAGAAAGTCATTTCATTATGGGGCAAGCTGTTAAATTTTGATGAAAGATAACGAAAACATACAAATTCTCTTGTTCTTTTTATGTAAAACGGTTTGATGTCCTATATAGACATGCTCACAATGTTCAGAACGCAAAGCTCCCTCACCAGTCCACCCAACATTTATTGAAACTAAGTTGCATTTAGAAATCTTCTTGATTATGATATCACAACTGTAAGCACATTAACGTGACCATCCATATGAATTTACTTGTACTATAGTGTACATTTTTGTAGCGAATAAAAATTAAAATATGACCCTTTTTTGGCTCTGCTAGCAGGTGGTGTATGTGCAAAGAGGATTGAAGAGAGCAGACAGAGGGGCTCATCATAAAGAACTCCAGTTAGAGATTCTGGCTGGTCGAGTGCGTTTGCAATACGAATGTAAAGGTCAAGCCTATGCTTTTTAAAATGGAATAACATAAAAAAGAAAAGGTCACTTCATAATTTCACTCAAGAGACTCTCATACAGTACCCAGATCACAGAAGTATAAAATTCAATGAAACTCAATCTGGATGTTGCAGAAACAGTTCTCTGGTAACAGGTATGCAATGACCCTTTAGGGACTTCATATCATAGTCAGTGTCATAAAAACAGGGTCCAAAATATTTTGCCACACCAGCCAGTGGAGGAAAAATGTATCAAATTTACCATGCATAAATAATTCTTAAAGGCCATTAAACTGTATTTTTGTTAAAACTGTGATTTTGTTCCTCCTTTTCTTTTGGTGGCTAAATAAATTCCATATATGTTTTGCCACATGATCTATCCACTGAGGAAAAAGCTGCTAGAAGGCTTGAGAGGTGCGACAGATGTTTTTTCTAGTAAGCAGTTCGTAGACAGCTCATAATAAAACTGGTGAATTTATTTACTCGCAAATAGCCAATTTTTTACGTGCTTGGCGAGTAAACTTTGGACCCAATTTACAGTATATAAATAATAAAAGTCCTTATGATTCTGATGCAGTACTTTCATAGTTATAGATAATTATAATTATCACAGTTCTCATAAATATGAGATACAATGTCCATAATTCACATAAAAATACATGGAACTGTCATAAATCTGTTCTTGTTCACTTTTATAAAGCTAATGTTACCTTGCACCATCAATATGAAAACAAATGATATTCAGTATCTAATAGCAGTAGGTAATTCTGTGTGTCTCTGTCTGGTAAGGAAGATCGGTGGCTGTGTAAATTACATTAGACAGGGGTCTAGATAAGGTCATCTGCTTTCTTTCCCACACAACATATAAGGAGAAAAAGATGAACTCAGCATCTGCTATATCAGTGAAGCAGAAAATCACCCAGACCACATGAGACAGAGAGAGAAGTCTATTTTTATCAATAATTATGCAAGCATTCCATCCATGCTAAAGCCAGGAAGAATTATATGAGTTTTAAATGAGATTTCCATCTTTCAAACACACATACGCTTTACCGAGGCTGGAGATGAAATGGTCTGCTGATATGATCACCACAGGGCCTGTACTATTTGTAAGGCTTATCGTCCAGTATGGTCACAAGATCAATCAAAGCTAGATGTTTTCTGTCTTTGCCCTCTTTTGCTCTACACTCATCTCGTTTCATCAGCAAGGAGCATCATTCAGAGAATCGCTCTGGGACAGGAAAATGTATGAGTATGTTTGAAAAGACAGACAGGGGACATTGCCCAAAGGTGACAATGCCAATAAGAGAGACCCCAGGCTCTCTCACATACTTACACACAAGAACAAATAGAGATATACTGATAATCAGATTGATTGACATTATTTACATAAATCTTTCAACTTAATTGGTTATTGGTTCTTTAATATCGAGCTTACCGATAAATGGCGCTATTTGATGGGTCTCTAAAAATAAGCACCCAGAACTGTTACAACACATGTGTTTAACAGGAAACATTGTTATTCAGAGGTAAAGTAACTTACTTCTCTAATGTAGTTTGCATTAATTACTTTTTACATAGTAGCCATTCATTCCCAACTGAGAAAAGAGTAGCATTTTAAGCTTAACAGTTAGACAACAGTCAAAATAAAGATGAAAATAAATTTGTAACCATTTATATTGCAAAAAACAATTGCATAAATATAATGGCATAAATAATATAAATAAGATTATTTATTGTATTAATTGATACTATTGTATTTCTTGAACAAATATTTATTATTATTATTATTTAATGATAACAACAATAATAATAATAATTTGGTAATTCATTAGGTTTTGTTTTATTTTTTATTTATTTATTAGCCTGATGATTCTTTTTTTTCTCTCTCTCTCTCCTCTTTTCTCCCCAATTTGGAATGCCCAATTCCCAATGCACTCTAAGTCCTCATGGTGGTGTAGTGACTCGCCTCAATCTGGGTGGTGGAGGACGAATCTCTGTTGCCTCCGCGTCTGAGACAGTCAATCCGCGCATTTTATCACGAGGCTTGTGGAGCGAGAACCACATTATAGCGATCACGAGAAGGTTAACCCAACGTGACTCTACCCACCCCAGCAACCAGGCCAAGTGGTTGCTTAGGAAGCCTGACTGGAGTCACTCAGCACGCCCTAGATTTGAACTTGCAGCTCCAGGTGTGGTAGTCAGCATCTTTACTTGCTGAGCTACTCAGGCCCCCAGTCTGATGATTCTTTAGTTAATATTAGTCAAAAGACAGAAATTAAACAATTAAAATCGGTTCAACATATTAGAATATATTATCAGACATAAAAATAATCAATATCTGTATCAGTTCATCTTTACTCAAAACTCAATCTTACACACACACACACACAAAAGGCAGTTCCTTTTGGCTCTCTAAAGATTGTCCTCCATCTGGACACCCATTAAAATTCAAGGCTGTGATATACTGACAGCCCAATTCACTCACACAGATCCAGATCCATATGGCTGTTAGTGCTCTCAGGATTGACACTTCCTGTTCGACCCTCGCTGTCCACCATAGGGGGCACAGAGGTAAACTGGCAATTGCCCAAAGCACAAAAGCCATTGAGACTCAGTGCCAGCACAGTGCCAAGTTAATTAAAATAAAATTTGGAGCAGATTTTGTTTTAAGGAAGGTAAACTGCAAGTAATTTCCAGTTCGGCTAATACAATTTCAAATTAAAGCTGAAATGTGTAATATCTACGCCACAAGCACTGCTGTAAGGAATAGAAAAAATTATGACTTGTTTTCAAACAAGTTTCCCAAACCATTGGTTGAGCCAATATTGCTTCTGTATATCGGCTGGTCAGGATACTCAAACAGAGTAATTTTTTTGATAGCACCACAGTGTTCACACTTTTCAGGGACATCAACTTACAAATGGCTTGAACTTATGTCCATAGTAGGCTGGAATAAGAGAAAGTATTTTAAAAGCAAAAAAATATATATTTCAGTTTTAGGGAGCTGCTTGGAGACATCATTGAATTACCCTTTGAGATTATCTCTGAAATTGAGGCATCAAAAGATACTAAAAATGAGTCTGTGAGTGAGAGTGAGTGAGTGAGTGAGTGAGGGAGTGAATGAGTGAGTGATTGAGTGAGTGAGTGAGTGCATGAGTGAGTGAGTGAGTGAGTGAGTGAGTGGGAAGTGATATATATCTCTTTCTCCTCCCATGCTGATCCACAGACTGGGAATGAGACAGAGCATCTGTCCCCATGCAGACACATGACCACGGTCATAAACTGCACTGCTCCACCGGGCCTCAGTGTCTCAGTTTCACTCATTCATGTAAAGAGGAGGGAGATGATCCTATATCTAGTTTAATTTTAATAGATGTCTGTCTCTGTATACTTAGCAGTTTAGTCTAGCAGTAGATCAATTCTTAGCACAATGTGGTTAGTTAAATAAGGCATATTCAAATAAACAGCTTTAAGTAGCCATTTGCTTGTAATATTTTAATAAATTGGTTTCAACTGGTAGGTAGTGACCCAAAACATTTTTTGCATGCCTGTTCTGTTATGGTTAATGACAGCAGGAAAAATTATGCAAATAATTACATGCAAAAAAACATATAATCATGCATAATTATGATAACAAAATAAATGGGCATATCAAGGTTTATTACAAGCAGTAATGTAGTCTGGGGCATATGCAGGAATGTTTCATATGCCCACCTATCTTGCTTAGGATTTTGTGTATGCCCACCTGAAATAAGTGATGTATGAGATGGATGGCCAACAGAACATCGAGTAGTCTTTTGACCCGAAACATTTTCAATCTACTAACGCAATGCTGCAGCACCGCTGAGTGAATTATATATATATATATATATATATATATATATATATATATTTAAGTGTACAGAGATTCTCTTTAAATGCGCACGGAGTTGCAGGAGCGCAACTGATGGCACAGGCAAGACAGACAGTCCGACTAAGCTGATCCACCACTCAGAACGCTCATTTCAGGCGTGATTAGATATTTGCTAACCAATAATATTTTCAGTTCCCTATCTGTCACTCACTCGACGTTGGTGTCAATGTAGTGACACTAGGGGTCACTCTTGGGAGCCCGAGACACCTCTGGTCTTTGATAAAAGGCCAATGAAAATTGGCGAGTGGTATTTGCATGCCACTCCCCCGGACATATGGGTATAAAAGGAGCTGGTATGCAACCACTCATTCAGATTTTCTCTTCGGAGCCAAACGGTCATGCTCATTGAGCTGAATAGCACTGTTCATTCACCTCTGCTGGATCTGACGGCGCATTTCAGCGGCTTCTCCCTCCTCTGCACTGGTGCACTGCAGAGAACGCCCCTGGGCGCTTCAGCAGAAAAACTAGAGAGTATATTTTCTGAAAGAGCATTTTTCCCCTTTAAAAGAGTATATTTCTCTAAAAGAGCGCACACACGGAACGTCTTTTTAAAGACGCGTCTTTCTAAAGATGCCTTTCCGATCGTGTGTTATTCCTGGTTGCGGTCGTTTTCTCTCAACTTCGGATGGTCATGATTGCTGTCTTTCGTGTCTGGGCGCGACCCACACGGAGGCAGCATTTATGAATGGTTCATGTTCTCACTGCGAGAACATGACCATGGCAACATTGCGGTCGCGGCTTGCTTTCATGAGAAGTCTGGCTTCTTGTTCGGGGCCCGCAAAGATGATGAGCTCTCGAGCGCAGCATCGGAGAGCGGGCTTGTCCAGTTAGACGTAGAAGCCTCAGCTGGGCTTCCCCCTTCGGGGACGGTCGCCCAGTCACAGGCCGATGCCAAAATGACGGACATGCTTTCCCGGGCGGCCACGAGCGTCGGGCTAGAGTGGAACCCTCGCGGCTTGATGATTGGTTTCTGGGCTCGCGGCCCGCTCAAAACAGCCGCGCCCCGCTCCAGTGCCATTCTTCCCGGAAGTGCATGAGGAGCTGACAAAGTCGTGGGAGGCACCTTTCACTGCCCGGCCCCGACTCCGCAGTTCCCCCGCTCTCACTACCCTCGATGGCGGGGCGGCAGGGGCTATACGGCGATTCCCCCTGTGGATAATGCGCTCGCTGTGCACTTATGCCCGCAGAGCGCCGCCACCTGGCGTGGATGCCCTAAGCTCCCGTCCAAGCCCTGTAGGCTCACGTCGTCCCTGACGGCTAAAGCCTACAGTGCTGCTGGACAAGCTGCCTCTGCCCTGCACGCCATGGCTCTCCTGCAGGTCCACCAAGCCAAGGCGCTGAAAGAACTGCACGAGGGTAGTTCCGCCCCAGATTTGATGCAGGAACTGCGCTCGGCGACCGACCTCGCCCTCCGGGCGACGAAGGTCACGGCGCGGTCTCTCGGGCGGACGATGGCCACACTAGTGGTCCAGGAGCGCCACCTGTGGCTCAACCTGGTCGAGATGGGCGAGGCCGACAAGACACAGTTCCTTGCTGCCCCCATTTCCCAGGCGGGCCTATTTGGTGACACCGTTGAGGACTTTGCCCAGTAGTTCTCGACGGTAAAGCAGCAGACAGAAGCAATCCGGCACATCCTGCCCCGGCGCAGTTCAAGATCCTGCACCCAGTTTGCTCGTTGCCAAGGGCGTCCCCCTGCAGTGACTGCACCGGCTCCGCTGCAGCCCGCCCCTTTGGCCCGGCCCCGGTGTGGAGCCCACCGCAGGAAGCCGACGCCACCTGTCTCACAGCCGGTGCCGAAGAACCCACGGAGGTCCTTGAAGCACCCCTGAGACGGGCAACTCAGGGACGAGGGAACCCACTCACGTGGAGCTGGTAGGAAGACCACTCCATCCCCCGGTGGAGGGCCGGGTGGAAAATCTTTTGTTGCCTTTTTGTTTGATTTCGCCGCACGCCCAATTGGCTGTGGTACCCAACAGTTCAGCAAAAGAGCGGCTTCCTTCCTCCCTGGGTCACATACCCGGTGTGTACGGTCATCACCATGACTACCGTCCACGGGCTTTTTCTTGCAGGATTGGCGCTCCAGCGGTGCCCTTTCCACCCCTGAGCGCCCAGCTGTGGCACACAGCCGCCCCCGATGTGGCAGCCTCCATGGGTTATGAGGACAGGCCTCTTCCTCCCCCGTCTAAGGCTGTTCCGGGGTGGTCACAAGGAGCCAGGTAAGTGCTTTGATGTCCCTAGACTCAGCACGGCCACGACGTGCTGTGGCACCTCACGCTCCACCCCGTCGCTCCGCCCCACCTGCCGGTATGCCCGACGATGTTGTCCCCTTGGTCCCCCTCGCACGGAATTTGGACGCATGGCTTGCGCTTTCCAATCCGTCGCGGTGGCTGGTCCGGACTGTCCGACTCGGCTACGCGATTCAGTTCGCCAGGAGCCCGCCCAGGTTCAGCGGTATTCACTTCACCTTGGTCAAGGGAGAAAACGCTGTCACCCTGCGCGCGGAGATCGCTACCCTCCTACGGAAGGACGCGATAGAACCTGTCCCTCCAGCCGAGATGAAGAAAGGGTTTTATAGCCCCTACTTCATCGTACCGAAAAAAGGCGGTGGGTTGCGGCCAATCTTGAACCTGCAAGTACTGAACCGGGCTTTACACAGACTCCCGTTCAAGATGCTCACGCAAAGACACATTCTAGCGAGCGTCCGGCATCAAGATTGGTTCATGGCGGTAGACCTGAAGGATGTGTACTTTCACGTCTCGATCCTTCCTCGACACAGACCCTTCCTGTGGCTCGCGTTCGAGGGTCAGGCGTATCAGTACAAAGTCCTCCCTGTCCCTGTCTCCTCGCATCTTTATGAAGATCGCAGAGGCTGCCCTTGCCCCGTTAAGGGAGGTGGGCATTCGTATTCTCAACTATCTCGACGACTGGCTAATCCTAGCTCACTCTCGAGACGTGTTATGCGCACACAGGGACCTGGTGCTCTCACACCTCAGCCGACTAGGGCTTCGGGTCAACTGGGAAAAAAGCAAGCTCCTCCCGATTCAGAGCATCTCTTTTCTCGGTCTGGAGTTGGACTCAGTCTCCTTGACGGTGTGCCTTACGAACATGCGCGCCCAGTCGGTGCTGGCCTGTTTGAAGGCATTCAAGCAGGGAACAGCGGTTCCACTGAAACTTTTTCAGAGGCTCCTGGGGCATATGGCATCCTCAGCGGTGGCCACCCCACTTGGGTTGATGCATATGAGGCCGCTTCAGCACTGGCTCCAGACTCGAGTCCCGAGATGGGCATGGCGCCACGGGACACACCGCATGGCCATTACGTCGGTCTGTCACCGTCTTTTCAGCCCTTGGACCGACCTCTCATTTCTACAAGCAGGTGTTCCCCTAGAACTGGTCTCCAGGTGCGTCGTGGTCATGACAGACGCCTCCAAAACGGGCTGAGGTGCTGTTTGCAACGGGCACGCACCCGCCGGACTCTGGATGGGCCCGCGACTGCATTGGCACATCAACTGCCTCGAGTTACTGGCAATTCTGCTCACGAGTTCGGACGGACAGCACGGCAGTGGTAGCATATGTCAACCGCCAAGGCGGTCTGCGCTCTTGCTGTATGTCACAACTCGCCCGCCGTCTCCTCCTCCGGAGTCGGCAGCACCTCAAGTCGCTGCGAGCCACTCACATCCCGGGCAACCTCAACACTACAGCGGATGTGCTGTCACGGCAGGTTTCCCTCAGGAGAGAGTGGAGACTCCACCTTCAGGTGGTCCAGCTGATTTGGAGTCGATTCGGACTGGCACAGGTGGACCTGTTCGCCTCCCAAGAATCCTCCCACTGCCCACCCTGATACGCCCTCACCGAGGCTCCCCTCAGCATAGACGCACTGGCACACAACTGGCCCCCCGGACTACGCAAATATGCATTTCCCCCAGTGAGCCTGCTTGCACAGACTCTGTGCAAGGTCAGGGAGGACGAGGAGCAGGTCGTCCAGGTAGCACCCTACTGGCCCACCCAGACGTGGTTCTCGGACCTCACGCTCCTCGCGACAGCTCCCCCCTGGCGAATTCCCCTGAGGAAGGACTTTCTTTCTCAGGGACGGGGCACCCCCTGGCACCCGCGCCCAGACCTCTGGAATCTCCATGTCTGGTCCCTGGCCCCCCACCCGCAGTGGTAGACACGATCACTCAGGCTAGGGCCCCCTCTATGAGGCGCCTGTATGCCTTTAATTCGCTAAGTGGTGTTCTTCCCGACACAAAGACCCCCAGAGATGCGCAGTCAGATCAGTGCTTTCCTTCCTGCAGGAGAGGCTGGAAGGGAGGCTGTCCCCTTCCACCTTGAAGGTATACGTTGCTGCCATAGCAGCACACCACGACGCAGTTGACGGTAAGTCCTTAGGGAAGCACGACCTGATCATCAGGTTCCTAAGAGGCGCCAGGAGGCTGAATCCCTCATGGGATCTCTCCATAGTTCTTCAGGGTCTACAGAGAGCCCCCTTTGAGCCTTTGCAGTCAGCCGAGCTTAAGGCACTCTCCTTGAAGACTGCCCTCCTGACTGCGCTCACTTCCATCAAGAGGGTAGGTGACCTGAAAGCATTCTCTGTCAGCAAAACATGCCTGGAGTTTGGTCCGGGTTATTCTCACATGATACTGAGACCCCGACCGGGCTATGTGCCCAAGGTTCCCACCACCCCTTTTAGGGATCAGGTGGTGAACCTGCAAGCGCTGCCCCAGGAGGAGGCAGACCCAGCCCTGTCATTGGTGTGTCCGGTGTACGCATCTATTTGGATCGCACGCAGAGCTTTAGAGTCTCTGAGCAGCTATTTGTCTGCTTTGGTGCACAGCGGAAAGGAAGTGCTGTCTCCAAGCAGAGGATTGCCCACTGGCTCGTTGACGCCATAACTATGGCATATCTCGCCCAAAACATGCCGCCCCCGGTAGGGCTACGAGCCCAATCTACCCGTGGTTTAGCGGCTTCTTGGGCCTTGGCCAGAGGTTCCTCTCTAACAGACATTTGCAGAGCAGCGGGCTGGGCAACACCCAACACCTTTGCAAGGTTCTACAACCTCCGGATGGAACCGGTTTCATCCCAGGTAGTGGCACGCAACACAAGCGGATAAGCCCGGGATAGCTGGCCAGGTGTATCGCTTGCACATAGCGCCTTCCACCTCCTTTTGAGCTGAAGACGTGCGCCGTTAATTCCCAGTAGTGTTCACAAAATTTGTTCCCTGGTTGACTTCCTCCGAGCCCTGTGGCAGTCAAGTTTTCGGAGAGACTCGCTGCCGGCCCAGTACACACGCTAACTAAGAGCCCTGTTCTGGGGTAGGTGCTCCGCATGTGGCGGTTCCCTGTAAGGCTAACCCCATGTGATCTATATCTTCCGCTAATTTGTTTCCCTGCTGGCAAACTGTGTCTTCCTTGGGCAGAGCCCCTCTGCCCCAGTCTCCATGTTCATAGTAACTCCTCCCCCATTGGGCAGGATCTACCTTGAAGGCTCTCCACATGGTTGGTAAGACTCTCTTGGGGCGAGGTGTGGTCTCCGCTGTGTCCTCCCCTTGGGAGGGACACCCCCCGACTAGACCTGGCGGCCCAGTCGGATAATCCCCCTTCTTTTTTAGGGAGTGGAAAACGAGAAGGGGAAAAGAGGCCACAACTGGGTTAAGCCTGTCTCTATCTTTGGGTAGTCGACTTGTCCCCAAAAAGGGCCGTTCGACACTCATAACTGTGTTGGGGAGGTTACGTGTCGACCTGGTGTGCTGGCTATGAGGCACACAGAAAGTCTGCCCACGACACACTGCCAGTTCACGTAACACAGTTCAGCCTTGTGGCGTTTTGTATAGGGACCCCTAGTGTCACTACATCGACACCAACGTCGAATGAGTGACAGATAGGGAATGTCATGGTTACTGGTGTAACCTCCGTTCCCTGATGGAGGGAACGAGACGTTGGTCCCTCCTGCCACAACGCTGAACTACCCGCTGAAATGGCAGGACCTTATATCGGCTCCTCAGCGTAAAACCTGAATGAGTGGTTGCATACCAGCTCCTTTTATACCCGTATGTCTGGGGGAGTGGCATGCAAATACCACTCGCCAATTTTCATTGGCCTTTTATCAAAGACCAGAGGTGTCTCGGGCTCCCAAGAGTGACCCCTAGTGTCACTACATCGACACCAACGTCTCGTTCCCTCCATCAGGGAACGGAGGTTACACCAGTAACCATGACGTCTCGTTTCTCGAATCTCGTTTCAGTAAGGGGGGGGGGGGACATTTCTAGCATCTGATGCACAAGCATCCCTGGAGTAACCATAATTTGCACTGTAAATTTATTTCCCTGCTAATATGGTAGCTCAGCGAGTAAAGATGCTGACTACCACCCCTGGAGTCATGAGTTTGAATCCAGGACGTGCTGAGTGACTCCAGCCAGGACTCCTAAGCAACCAAATTGGCCCGGTTGTTAGAGAGGGTAGAGTCACTTGGGGTAAGCTCCTCGTGGTCGCTATAATGTGGTTCTCGCTCTTGGTGGGGCGCTTGGTGAGTTGTGCGTGGATGCCACAGAGAATAGCATGAAGCCTCCACATGTGTTATGTCTCCGCGGTAACACGCTCAACAAGCCATGTGATAAGATGCGCGGATTGACGGTCTCAGACGCGGAGGCAACTGAGATTTGTCCTCTGCCACCCAGATTGAGGTAAGTCACTACGCCACCACGAGGACCTAGAGCACATTGGGAATTGGGCATTCCAAGTTGGGGAGAAAAAGGGGGAAAAAAATAAATAAATAAATAAATAAATATATATATATATATATATATATATATATATATATATATATATATATATATCACACACACACACACACACACACACACACACACATATATATATATATATATATATATATATATATATATATATAAATTTAACTTATGCAATTCAACTTTGTAAAAATACTGCATGTTATTGCACCCCTGCTATTTTTGATGCTCTTGCTGTCGGTGGTGCCTTTTTCTCGTGATATTAAATCATTTCAGTTTTATATTTCTAAGTAGGAAAACAATTTCAATATACACAGAAAAGCACATAATAGTACACAAATAAAACAAATAACCATTCATTCTTATGTAGGCTATATATGGTAATACAAGATAACATGTTAATGTGAACATTACTACACTCATATTAGCTATACAATGCTTACCAGTTTATTGTGTATTAAGAATTAGTTTATTAGTTTAGTAGAGTTTAGCTGATTTCAACACGCCTTTAAGTCACCCTCAAACCATACCTCACTGGTAAAGTGACAGGTATGTCATCACATATTACATATTATACATTAAATATAATCCATAAACAGCATGAAATCATAGAGATTTTGTCAATTAGCTCTCTACCAGCTAAAGGATCAAATTGAGGTGAAAAAGCTCAGACTAAGCTCAGACCTAAAAATCCAAAACCTGATCTTGGTGACTAAACACAAACGCAGCCAAGTCCTCTGAGACGGAGTTGAGAGAAAGAAAGAGAGTGCATGGGATGTCTTTGTAATATGGGTAACAAAGAACGAATACATTTCCATGGTGAGCCTGTGGAGGGGTGAACACTCACACTAAACTCATAAATCTCACAGACCACCAGGGCTAAAAGGGTTGTGCTGCCAAGAATAGTATCAAAATGGTCAAAGAGCATGAAATTCCAGTGAGGTTGTATGTTGCATCTTTGTTTGTGCATGTATATCGTTGTTGTTGTCACACCATGCATGCCTTCTCCTCTTGAACTTAAATTTTCTTTGATTCCTACTCACAAACATAAAAGCTTTAGAATATAAATTGGTCGAACAACGGAGACGGAAAAAATTTGAGGCAACGATTCCTTGACACACTTTTGTGTCAGCCTGGGAATTCACTCCACTGAGAGTAGATTTGAATCTCATCTCCTTGCCTTCAACCTCGTAGTGCCTTTATCCTTCCTGGATTCACTACATTATTTCTTTCTCAACCTATTTCTATCTTACTTCTCTCTCTGTCTCCTTCCCTCCTTCTGTTTTTGGTTGTCTAGAGCAGAATCCTTCTGCTAAAACAGACCAACATCAAAAAGCACCAACACATGACATGGATAAAAAGTCCTCTCATGTAATTTAAGCAAACTGCAACCCTGCCAAAAACACACAGGAAATAATTCGGTCACTACCCAGGTGAGAAAAATCTAACTAGCCTAAGCTGGTTTTCAGGTCTTAGCTGTTCTCCCATCCTATTCAGGCTGGTCTGTTTGCTGGTTTTAGGAAGGTTTGGGGCACTTGTCTGCTAGAAAGGCTGGGACACCAGCTGGCCAACCGGTTAAACCAGCTAAGCTCCAGCACAGCTAGGCGTGGAGATCAGCTAGGCCAGTTGAAGACCAGCTTTGCCAGGCTAGAGGACTAGCTAGACCATCTTAACCCAGCTTGGCCAAGCTAGAAGACCAGCTAGACAAGCTTAACCAAGTTGGCCAGGCTAGAAGACCAGCTATACCAGCTTAAACCAGCTTGGCCAGGTTAGAAGACCAGCAAGACCATCTTAAACCAGCTTGGTCAAGCTAGAGGACTAGCTAGATAAGGTTCAGCCAAGTTGGCCAGGCTAGAAGACAAGCTAGACCACCTTAAACCAGCTTGGCCAGACTAGAAGAGCAGCAGGTAGACAAGCTTAAGCCAAGTTGGCCAAGCTAGAAGACCAGCTAGACCATCTTAAATCAGTTTGTCCAGGCTAGAAGACAAGCTAGACAAGCTTAAGCCAAGTGGGCCAGGCTAGAAGACCTGCTAGACCAGCTTAAACCAGTTTAGCCAGGCTAGAAGAGCAGCTAGACAAGCTTAAGCCAAGTTGGCCAGGCTGATCGACCAGCTATACCATCTTAAACCAGCTCAGACCCACAAAAATGTTGCCAAGTCCTTTTTTCTTACACGTTTCATTCTATAGTGCCACCCCACAAAAGAGTAATTCCTCATCCAAATCTCTCAATCACAGGTGACACGGCACCAATTAAAGCAACAGTGGGTTTCAGATTTAATTCCAACTGAACCACAGTCACTTCAAACAGAACCCTACTGTTTTAAATCACTAGGGCTCAAAATCCTATCACCTCAAGACAGCCACTGACAGGGATAATCTTCCAGATTGGCATCCGCACAGACAAAAGGGACGTTTTAACATCTAATTAGGGACCAAAGTCATTTTGTACAACAGCTTAATGAGGCTGAAATCAGAGCAGTGAGAAATATTCTTTTGTGTACTTGTTGTTCGGGAGACTCTGACTTCCCTTGCAACCCTGGAACATGTGTACTATAGTCATTCAGTATGGAGAGGAGAGGAGCCAAAATTTAAGCTGGACTAAGACCAGCATCATCAACCCTAAACATGAGCAATAACTAAAAAGTAAAACTGATCTTCCATCAATGTACTGCACAAAAGCACTCACTACCTGTGCTGAGCTAATGAACGAACTGTGCAAGCATAATACAGCTTCAGTGGGGGCCAACTAAGAAGGCAAGGCTTTGGAAAATGTGTAATTATTTGAAAAAAATTGCTTTAGCTAAATAAATAATTTACAGTTTCAGTTTCCTCTTTTAATCTATTTTGTAGAGACTTTTGATCCAATTTCTGGAGTTTGCAACTTAGGCTTCTTTCTTCTTGTATCCACCCAGGCAACTCTCACGTGAACACACATACCAAAAAAAGCAATGCTCCGCCAATGTGTGCAATCCTACAATACTCAACCTTCTACCTGAAAGCATCTCATATTTCAGTTATCTAAATCAACAAGCACATGAGCACTGTTGTTAAGGGTGTGTGCTGCAAAACTTCCTTTGATCACTGACAAATGCTTCCAGGTAAGTCACCAATTCTACTGGGCATTTCTCAACATTCACAACAACCTTTAAGATCTCTTGAAGAACTACAAATATAGGACAAAAAAACCTATTAGATCGCTTATTTGAACCAAAGAACTGAAAGTCTTAGAAAAGTGTTTCCCAATCCTGGTCCCAATCCTCGACTACCCCAACACTGCACATTTTGGATACATTATTTGATACACCTACTTTAGGTCATGTAGCCTTTACTAACTAACTGAAGAGTTGAATGAGGTGTGTTAGATTAGGGAGACACTGGTACTCCAGGACCAGAATTCGGAAACAGTGGCTGGCATACTACCGTACTACTCTCACTATTTGTGCCATATAGAGATACAGTATGGTAGTATGCCATCCCGAACTCAGCCACTGTCTTAGAAGACACTTTTAGTATAAGTTTTGCTACTTCTTGTTTTCTTTCACTTCTTCCTTGAAGTAATTGCACCTCCTTGTATTATTCTCAATTGTAAGTCATTTGGATAAAAGCATCTGCTAAATGAATAAATGTATCTATTCAATCTAACAGAGTCTTACTGAGAAGAAAACATCCATAAGATATCTCTAGTGTACATAAAAACTTGTGGTTTCTCCCGTAGAAGTCCCATCTGATCTTCTGACCTCACAATCTAACTCTAGTTCTCCAGATCTCATATTAAGGAGTGGTTAAAAGAGGTGGACTCACCTGTGCAATCTCATACAGCAGCTTGTAATGTTCCTCTCTCTTCTGCAGCGTGCAAAGGTTACAGCCCATTGTGTCGTCTTGGGTCCCCCAACCGATCTCTGACAGCAGTGCACGGGCGCACACACACTCTAGGGAGTTCCCTCAAATGTGGAGTAACGTGTCTCATCAGTGGGTACCTCTCACCCTCCTTCTTTGTGTTAAAATCATAAACTCACCAGCCTGCCCAATACTGTAGAATTCCTTTTGAATGTGTTTGAGTGCGTGTGTAAGACGAGTACAGTGTGATGTGCTTCGTGTCTCCCTGTCTCTCTCTCATCCACACTAGTCGACTAGCAGTCATCCACACATGCTGTATTCCACCCATTCATAGAGACACACCCCCCTTCTCTCGCTCACCCATCTCTCTCTCTCTCCCTCTATCTCTTGGTTCCTCCCTCTCTCTATCTTAAGCTCATTGCACATGATTACACCTCATAGTCATGAATAATAATGAGTATCTGTTGGTTATTCATAAAAGATGGTGTGTAGAAGGCACAGTGTGTGTTAACTGGGTAGTTATCATAAGGCATTAAATAAGGTGATAAAGACTAAAAATGGATCCAGTGTTCAGATGTACTCACTGGTTTATTAATGCTATTTATAGGTATGTTTATAGGTCTTTTTGTTTCACAGATATTAGTGTATGCTATATTTCAAGGATACCAATAGACCAATTAATTGTCTGATTTATGGCCAAATCATGGCCAATTTGAGATTATCAGCATAGCTGACAATGGTCCCTTCACACAGACTGTGATGATGCATTACTGCCTTATAGCAGCGTTAATCTAGCAATTTGTTTTTATATTTAAATGTTTTATAAATGTTGTACAATAATAAACTGTGAGGTTTCAAAAACAGCTGCTGTGGGAGAATTATTTGGCAACTTTCTCTCTATTTCTTTACTATTTTGAAAAGTTGTGGAAATAGTGGATTTTGTCTTTTGCTGTCAGAGCAAATGTGAAAGCAAAAAAATATATTTGTGAAAAGGGTCCACAATGGACAGACTGCTATTGATTGTCCTCAAATTAGTTTCCTGACAAACAGTGAGAGAAAGAGAGAGGCTTGGTGTGTACCATAGAGGCAAGTGTCCGTTGGCTGTGAGAAAGCTCTCTTGAGAAGCATTAATCCGATTTGCAGAGCTTTAATTTCACTCAGCATGTCTGGAGAGGATCTGAGCCAACTTTGCCCCAACTGGAGCTTCGCTTTCCTAAGCTCACCACTCTCCAGCCCTCCACTGCACGTGTCTGGACATACTGAATGCTGGAAGGCGCTTACTAACTTTTCTCTCCTTTCATCTTTAAGTCTATTCATACAGTATAGAATTAGAGGTTTTAAAGGGATAGTTCACCCAAAAATAGAAAATTCTTTCAATATTTACAGTGCTTACCCTCATGTTGAGATGTTAGATAGAATGACAGCCTCAGTCCATGGAAGAGAGATAACCATAAGGGTTTGGAACAACATGAAGGTGAGTAAATTATGACATGTTTTCTTTGTCTTTGTTCATAAGGGAGTTGGTAAAGTTACAAATCATCTCTATGTACTTATTCAATTACAAAATATCTAGAGCAAGAAATTGATCAATACTCAGAACCATTAAGCATCAAAGGGATTATTTTCCACTCAATCCCATTCCATTCCATTCTGCCTCATTCTGTTCCATTCAATGCAGTTTCATTCCATTCTACTCTATTCTACTTCAAAGTTTTAATCCATATTCACCAAGGAGGGAAAGGTCATCTGTGGAGAACATCAGCTGCCTACATCAAGGGTCACTGAAGATGACCTCCTAAAGTTGACATCATCAATGATAAAAGTGCCTACAGAAGAGGTGACCTCTTGTTTCTGTTGAACCTTGTGGAGCCCTGACACTGTAGTCATGTGCTTAATGCCATCATAGCATTTCTGAGGGTGAGAGGTTAACCATGTGTCTTTGAATTATAACAGGAGTACAAGTAAACAGAAGCAGTGATTTAAAATGCAATATGGTGACACAAGCATGTAACCACATTTTTGGGATTGTGGGTGGGCTCTAATAAAAAACATTCCATTGGGTTAGATGAGTCCCCCTTAATGTCTACTGTAGGAATGTGGAAATAGACTAGTCCGTGGGATGCTGAAACAATTAGTCGACTTATCGGTTTTAGAAAGCCCTGTAAAAATGGGCTGGTCCTGAGTTCACCCGAACCCTGATTTGACGCCTTTTTGTGGGAGTCTACATAAGATGCATTCTTGCTTTCAAAAACAGTTATGCAAAGCACAATGAAATGGGGTCCTTGAGACTTGTTTTTTTTTAAGAGTTGGTAAGTATACTTGTCATGCCATCATAAAGGAACAATGCTCATGGCAGGATGCTCAAAAAAAAAAAAAAAAAAGCACAAGACGTGACGCAACTGTCAAAGATGTCCATTTAAATGCATATGGCTGGAGTGACAGTGCTTTAAATACGATAAATGTAAAGATGCAGAATTTCATGGTGCAAACTGTCTAACAGCGGTACATGGATGGATGGATGGATGGATGGATGGATGGAAGGAAGGATGGATGGATGCACATCATGCTATTAAAGTACTGCTGCTAAATATACCAAAAATAAAAAATACATTTATAAGAAATTATGTAGATAAACTTGTATACCTCAGTTATTGACTAGATGGCTGTTAGACGACTAGTTGACCATTGTGAGTCTACAGTGGTTACAGTCCTACTGTAACATGATTATTACACAAAATGTCAAAACTCTAATTCACAAATATGCCAAGAATTTTGGAATTTTAGCTATGGTAAAAACATTTTCAAGGGCTCGTGTCTGTCAATCAGTTAGAATTAGCATACTGTTTTAATCATTATGCTCAAAACAGCAGGGGCACACAATCTTTCATGTAATACTCCTGGAGAATTGCACCATTATTCTTTCACTAGAAATGGCAGGGGAAGATGTGAAATGCCCTTCAGAGTGGCAATCACACAGTTAAGATGAGTCATCAGTTTACAGATACAAAATCCAGCAGACTCTTACATCACCATCTGGACATCAGATCCCTTTGAGTATGAAACGTGCTTTTGAGAGTTCTATGTGTTAAAATTATAAATAAGTAAAGTTAATTAAGCTTTAAAGCCAGTAATCATTGCACAAATGCCTATTAGATGATCTTTCCCCATTAGGAATTCTATGATGACAATGATACATAAATTGTATATATTATTTAAAGGCTATTCGAGACCTTCAGCGTGTTGAAGTATGTGAACAACTTTAAATGATATTCACACCGCACATGTACACAAAAACAGTGACTAAAATGACACACACTAAACAGGTGGTGTTTGAATGGAGATATCAGAATGACTGAGGGCTAATGTGCCATGTATCTCAATGACCAAAAAACATAAATTAATAAAACTTATGAATTATTAATTGGAGCAAAAACTCCAGTAGAGCTGTTGTTGGAGCTCAGGTGGAGGCTGATAATGTTCAAAATGTCTGAATATCTCAGGCAGCAAGAGTTTTTCAACAAAAATGACAGAATTCATACAATATGTGATGACAATATGGCGTATAAAATGATTAAATTAGGGCTGTCAATCAATAACATTTTTTAATCTAATTAATTTCCTGACATGCTGATTAATTAATCAAATTAAATCGCAATTAATCATTTGCTGAAGATGCGACCAAATAAAGATAATTAATATAAATAATGCATAACAATAATAATAATAATAATAATAATAATAATAATACATAGGGCCTATAATAAATACATAATACGGATTGAAATTCAGTTTGAAGTAAATTGCATTATTGTGGCAGATAAATAAAACATTGATTAGACAATTCAAAAAGAGGCTTAAGAACGTATTGTTTGTTTTATTCTCATATCACTGAACAAGCCTACAGTTGACAGAAATCTGTACTGCATTGAGTTCGTCAGCATGTCCAGTTCTCACAGTACACGTTCTTGCATTCAGTCTGTGCTATTTTTAATTGTCGCTCTATGTAGTTTGGAGCATTTCACTGGTATTCAATGACATAAACGCTGCATTTGCATGATGCTTTTGAAAACTTTGAAAATCATGTCTCAAGATTTCTGTTTCCTGTTGTGTTTCCACCATGAGTGGTTCTCACTTTCTGTGGCTGCACTGCTTGTGAGGTTTGGTGAGGCATGCTGCCACCTATAGACACGACTCGTAAAAACAGATGTACTTCAAGCTTGAATAGTATAGTATAGTAGGAAAATCTGTACTTTCATTATGGAATTTTTGTACGTGCATTCGGCATGACTAATTGCGTTAATGTTTTTAATACGTTTATTTTTATATATAAGTAATTACACTAAAATATAGAGAGCTTTAAAATGTAGAGATAGCTTGAACACTAGCTACCACTAGATCCCACTGCACCTTCATAGATCTTATGCAGGCACCAGTGGATCTTTGGCCCTAATATGTGCAGCCAAACTCACTCACTGCATTCTGACCTCAGATCAGTTTAGACAGACAAACTGAAACTCATCTGCAACACATAGCTGAGTCTCACTTTACACTGCAGTTTCAATGACCTACATAGATTGTCCCACCCACCCACACACTTATTCAGACACAACCTGGTCTCCATGGACCCTACCAGTGGGGGCCTTAGGGCACGATAAACCACAAACACACACTGCTGGAGCCTTATTCCATGTCTGATGTTTTAACTTAATAGACCAGTTCTCATAAAATGCATTATGGGGCTTCCCCCAGTGCCCCCTTCGGCTTCCACTCTCAGGTGGTTGAATTGGAAACAGCACTGGAGGGTCTCTTTACAGCCAAACAGCATCTGTGTCAAACGTGAGGTGCCTTCAATTAAGAACTGAAATAAATTGCTCACCATGGCTGAGATGGCTATGGTTTCATTTGAACAGCAGGGCTATGGTAAACTAATGCCATTTTCTGTCTCACTCCCTCTGCCCGCCCCTCTAAACTTATCTCCATCTCCCTCTTCTGATTAGTTGATCGTCAGGTTGGTGTCAGATTGCTCGTAACCAGCTGTCTGAAGATGCACCATGTTTGCCCTACATTTATTGTCTTAAATGAGCCAATAGTGATTGAGCTCCTTTTCCATGTGTCTGTGGGTGAATCTCTTCAAGAATATGTCTGGGTCATATTTTATTTCAAAATAAAAGGAAAATAAGAAATAAGCAATTTATATTGATATAACTGAAATCAATATCAATATTTTACAGTAATTAACTTATACTGTATATACAGTTGAAGTCAGAAGTTTTCATACACGCCAAATACATTTAAACCCAGTTTTTCACAATTCCTGACATTCGATCGTAGAAAATATTCCCTGTCTTAGGTCAGTTAGGATCACTACTTTATTTTAAGAATGTGAAATGTCCGGGGGCCTGGGTAGCTCAGCGAGTAAAGACGCTGACTACCACACCTGGAGTCGTAAGTTAGAATCCAGGGCATGCTGAGTGACTCCAGCCAGGCATCCTAAGCAACCAATTGGCCCAGTTGCTAGGGTGAGTAGAGTCACGTTGAGGTAACCTTCTCGTGGTCACTATAATGTGGTTCTCACCCTCGGTGGGGCACGTGGTGAGTTGTGCATGGATGTTGCTGAGAATAGCATGAAGCCTCCACACGTGCTATGTCTCCACGGTAACGTGCTCAACAAGCCACGTGATAAGATGCGCGGATTGACGGTTTCAGACGCAGAGGCAACTGAGTTTCGTCCTCCACCACCCAGATTGAGGTGAGTTGCTACATCATCACAAGGACCTAGAGCACATTGGGAATTAGGCAAGCCAAACTGGGGAGAAAAGGTGAGAAATATAAAAAAAAATAAAATAAAAAAAAGAATGTGAAATGTCAGAATAATAGGAGAGAGAATGATTTATTTCAGCTTTTATTTCTTTCATCACATTTCCAGTGCGTCAGAAGTTTACATACACTTTGTTATTATTTGGTAGCATTGCCTTTAAATTATTTAACTTGGGTCAAACATTTTGGGTAGCCTTCCACAAGCTTCTCACAATAAATTACCGGAATTTTGACCCATTCCTCCAGACAAAACTGGTGTAACTGAGTCAGGTTTGTAGGCCTCCTTGCCCGCACATGCTTTTTCAGTTCTGCCCACAAATTTTCTATTGGATTGAGGTTAGGGCTTTGTGATGGCCACTCCAATACCTTGACTTTGTTGTCCCTTATGCCATTTTGTCACAACTTTGGAGGTATGCTTGGGGTCATTGTCCATTTGGAAGACCCATTTGCGATGAGCTTTAACTTCCTGGCTGATGTCTGGAGATGTTGCTTCAATGTATCCACGTAATTTTCCTTCCTCATGATGCCATCTATTTTGTGAAGTGCACCAGTCCTTCCTGCAGAAAGTCTCTCCCACAATATGATGCTGCCACCCCCATGCTTCACGGTTGGGATGGTGTTCTTCGGCTTGCAAGCCTCACCCTTTTTTATGACTATGGTCATTCTGGCCAAACAGTTTAAATTTTGTTTCATCAGACCAGAGGACATTTCTCCAAAATGTAAGATCTTTGTCCCCATGTGCACATGCAAACTATAGTCTGACTTTTTTATGGTGGTTTTGGAGCAGTGGCTTCTTCCTTGCTGAGCAACCTTTCATGTTATGTTGATATAGGACTTGTATTACTGTGGATATAGATACTTGTCTACCTGTTTCTTCCAGCATCTTCACAAGGTCCTTTGCTGTTATTCTGGGATTGATTTGCACTTTTCGCACCAAACTACGTTCATCTCTAAGAGATAGAATCCATCTCCTTCCTGAGCGGTATGATGGCTGCGTGGTCCCATGGTGTTTATACTTGCGTACTATTGCTTGTACAGATGAACATGGTACCTTCAGGCATTTGGAAATTGCTTCCAAGGATGAACCAGACTTGTGGAGGTTCACAAATTTTTTCTGAGGTCTTGGCTGATTTCTTTTCATTTTCCCATGATGTCAAGCAAAGAGGCACTGAGTTTGAAGGTAGACTTTAAAATACATCCACAGGTACACCTCTAATTGACTCCAATTAGCTTAACAGAAGCTAATTGGCTAAATGCCCAAAGGCTTGACATAATTTTCTGGAATTGTCCAAGCTGCTTAAAGGCACAGTTAACTCAGTGTATGTAAACTTCTGACCCACTGGAATTGTGATATAGTCAATTAAAAGTGAAACAATCTGTCTGTAAACAATTGTTGGAAAGATTACTCGTGTCATGCACAAAGTAGATGTCCTAAAAGACTTGCCAAATTTATAGTTTGCTAATAAGAAATCTATGGAGTGGTGAAAAAATGAGTTTTAATGACTTCAACCTAAATGTGAACGTCTGACTTCAACTGTATAATATATATATATATATATATATATATATATATATATATATATACAGTATAATATAATATCGCTCACAAAAAAGAATAAATAAATTGTATTTTGCATTCTTTTGAGTTTCTTTTTAATATTTTTTATATAGTTTATTTATAATATTTGTTATATTAAATATTTATCATGAAAAATTTTTATATAGTAATTAAAACTATCCTGTCATAATAAAATGTTTTAATATAAAATCAGCATAAATTAAAGGCAATACAAAAAAAATATATCCTTGGTGTATACCAGTGTTATTATAGTTAACGAAAACTAAAATAAAAAATAACTAAAACCATTTTTGTTAACTAAAATAAAAATAAAAACTGAAATTATTTGAAAAAACTAAAACTACACTAAAATACTTTTTCTTAATTCCAAAACTAAATAAAATAAAAATGATCTCGGATGCATTTCAGTTTTAGTTTAGTTTTAGTTTTGGGCAAAGTAGGACACTTTTAATTATGATCCAAACACACATAACCTGACATTATACCTTTGAAGAAAGCTTAGGATGTCTTCTACCTTAGACAAAAGTAAAAATGAAGAAATTCTTAATACTGAGAAATAGAACCTTTGAAGACCCTCTTTTGACCAAATCCAAGAGGGAAAATATATAAGGTCAGGTAGACCAAGAAAGATTTCAGCCACAACTGCCAGAAGAATTGTTTGGGATACGAAGAAAAACCCACTGGTAACCTCAGGAGAACTACAGGCTGCTCTGGAAAAAGACGGTGTGGTTGTTTCAAGGAGCACAATATGATGATACTTGAACAAAAATGAGCTGCATGGTCGAGTTGTCAGAAAGAAGCCTTTACTGCACCAGTGCCACAAAAAAAGCCCAGTTACAATATGCCCGACAACACCTTGACACACCTCACAGCTTCTGGCACACTGTAATTTGGAGTGACAAGACCAAAATAGAGCTTTATGGTCACAACCATTAGCGCTATGTTTGGAGAGGGGTCAACAAGGCCTATAGTGAAAAGAATACCATCCCCACTGTGAAGCATGTTGGTGGCTCACTGATGTTTTGGGGGTGTGTGAGCTCTAAAGGCACGGGGAATCTTGTGAAAATTGATGGCAAGATGAATGCATCATGTTATAAGAAAATACTGGCAGACAATTTGCATTCTTCTGCACGAAAGCTGCGCATGGAGTGCACTTGGACATTCCAGCACGACAATGACCCTAAGCACAAGGCCAAGTTGGCCCTCCAGTGGTTACAGCAGAAGGTTCTGGAGTGGCCATCACAGTCTCCTGTCCTTAATATCATCGAGCCACTCTGGGGAGATCTCAAACGTACGGTTCATGCAAGACAACCTAATACTTTGCATGACCTGGAAGCATTTTGCCAAGACGAATGGGCAGCTATACCACCTGCAAGAATTTGGGGCCTCATAGATAACTATTACAAAAGACTGCACGCTGTCATTGATGCTAAAGTGGGGAATACACAGTATTAAGAACTAAGAGTATGCAGACTTTTGAACAGGGGTCATTTCATTTTTTTCTTTGTTGCCATGTTTTGTTTTATGATTGTGCCATTCTGTTATAACCTACAGTTGAATATGAATCTCATAAGAAAAAAAAGAAATGTTTTGCCTGCTCACTCACGTTTTCTTTAAAAATGGTACATATATTACCAATTCTCCAAGGGTATGCAAACTTTTGAGCACAACTGTATATATATATATATATATATATAGAGAGAGAGAGAGAGAGAGAGAGAGAGAGAGAGAGAGAGAGAGAGAGAGGGGTTTACTTAATTGTCATTAACTAAATAAAGTCTTACAAAAAAATGCTTAATTTTATTTATGAAAAATATGCTTTTTTATTTTTTCTCTGCTTTGCTTTTGGGGTGAAATATGACCCATGTTAACAAATATGACAGTTGACAGGCTTTGAAAGATTCACTCCTGTTTATGTTTGTGTGCGGGGTTATATACAAACTACACCAGCTGTTCCTCCATAATGCAGGTGCTTAATTTGATTAACTCAGTGCATGATAGACCAAATGATACATCTACAACCTTTTACCAACATAAACAAAGATGACAGTCTTTCTTTCCTTGTCTGCCTTTTCTTCTTTCCTGGCCCTGCATGTTCAGCATAATGAATCTGATCTTTATCAGAGGTGTGGTTAAAAGCCAACACACTATGCATTAAAGCAGCCTAATCTAAGCTCACCCTACAGAGACAGCTTGAGGCTTGAGGTCAGATTTGTCACACTCCAGCAGGCTCCTCTTTGGGTTTAAAGGAGATATTCAGATATTCACGTATACTTCCGTCAGGCTGGGTGGTTCCAGCTGCTTGCAATCTCCTCTTCCTCCTCAGCGGTCTGGGCGTTGCTCCACGTCTGGTCTTGTGATAAGAGGACACCTCTATTGTCTCTTCTTTCCTCTCTAAACACTCTCTTATCCCAAATTCATCCATATAAGCCCAATCATATAGGCTTCCCCTAAAAGCTAAACTTTAACACATTGAGGATTTACATACAAAAAAGGCCTTATGCTGAAGTGAGGCAGAAGGTGGCAATGTGCACAGTCAGTAGAGGCTTGAAATGGCGTGTGGCATCTCTCCTGAGAGAAAGTAAAACAGTAGGAGGCACATTAAGCTGAACAAGCTGGATGTAAAAGGTTCAGGTCTGGTCACAAGCTGTAGTGCTTACTAAATTCATTTAAAACCCTCCGTCTGGGACTGGACAGCTTGTAGGGGGGTAATCAATACTCTACATAACAGTGTAGTAGGGACAATGGCTTTGGTTCCCATAGATCTGGCTAAACAGATCTATAGAGCCAATCAAAACAAATTCAAACACACACACATACAAAGATACTGTGCTACTGGGCACCCCACGGCTGCAGTAAACAGTCCAATAAAACTTTCACTGGCCTTGTTCCCCAAGGGAAATAGCATCTAAAAGATACAACGGCCCATTTTGACATATTTGTGATCCAATTTTACCACCATCATGGACAGATGTAATGGTTGGGGATCGTGCAACATAGCCATGCTTAGGGTGTTCTTTGAAGTGTGATCAATACAGAGCTGGTTTTGACCTCTCATGCAACCATTTTGTTTAGCAATTTTTACCTCATTAATGGAGGGAGGGAGGGAGGATGGACGGAGGGAGGGAGGGTGAATGGATGGAGGGGCGGAGGAAGGAGGATGGATGGATGGATGGATGGACAGGGGAGGGTGGATGGACGGACAGAGGGAGGGAGGGTGGATGGATGGAGGGATGGAGGAAGGAGGATGGATGGATGGATGGATGCATCAGAATCTATCTAAAAGAATGTGAAAATGGTAACACTACATTAAGGTTAATAAATTAGGTATCATAACCGAAGAATGAACAATATATTTTTTACAGAATTTATAAATCTTGGTTAACATTAATTTATAGAAAAACATAGTTTATTGTTAGTTCATAAGGCATTAAAGGGGCATTCAGTAGTTCTCTAGCTAGCGTTAGCATTACTCATCTTCGTGTACTTTAAGTACCAATGTTACAGTGGTGTTAGATGATATACTGCCACCTTTCTACGTGTATCAGCATGATCATCTCTGCTGCCCCCGTCAGCTTTGGAATATGATGTGCATCTGGAAAATGTCAGCATTTGAGGTCATTTCTAAAGTTATTTATTACTCCTATAATATAATTGCTTTACCTAAAAACAAACTTCAGAAATCAAGTGAACAGTCTTCTACTGTTAAGGATAGATTATTATTGTCCCTCATATCAATAATCTTTGCAGACTGTCTACATTTCAAGTTATTTCTAAAGACAGTTATTACCTTTATCAGATAACTGCTTAGCATAAAATAATCCTCAATTATCTAGTGATACAGAATATTATGGTAAAGGAAAGATTATAATTGTTTTTGATGATCAAATTTAGCATGTCCATAAATACTGTATTTGAAGAACTTGTTTTATTTCCAAGCAACTAACGTCATGGCTTACACAAAATCCACAACAATCGCTGTGCCAAGCTACTCTGCACTAAACAAATGAAGACGTGGATGCCTTACCGTTACCATTTTTTGCCTTTGTCTTCTTGCTTGAAGCAAGTTGCTTCATACCTTTTTTTGCTTCTTCGGCAGTACAGCTACTGGATCTCCTGTTGTGTCCGCTGCTAAAGTGTAATAAATAAGTATGTTCCATTGTGTTCTGTCACCATGACAAATTCCTTGTGTGTGTAAGCATACTTGGCAATAAAGTTCATTCTGATTCTTTTCGCTCTTCGCGTCACCAAACAACAATGTTCTAAGCATAACCAAGCATATCTATCTACACAGGCAGCAGCCAATTAGCGCAAGGATTCTCTTCTTCGTCGTTTAGTGAAACGCTGCGGGTCATGTGATTTCAACATGGCGAAATACATTGAAGGGGTTACCTGCACCATGTAGAATAAAACACTTTTTATAGAAAACTGTAATGAATACAGTCTTCATTTCATGTGAGTGTTCACCATTTGGATCAAACTTCACAAAAACACAATCTATTTGTTAATGTGTAAAACTTTTTAAATTGGCTAAAAACTACTGAATGCACCTTTAAATAATGTTAACATATACAACTTTTAATTTCTAAAATGTATTAGTTCATGTTAACATTAACCAAGACTGTAAGTGCTGTAAAAGTATTGTTCATTGTTAGGTCATGTTAACTAATGTAGTTAACTAATGTTACTGAATACAACCTTATTGTAAAGTTTTACCATGAAAACAACACTTTATATAGTATGTGCTGTATTATATGTTATTACAAAATTATATAGAATATGCCTATATTTTAAATAACATTAATAAAAAATACATTTGGATTATATCTCATGTAAACAAATAATGTAAAAATGCTTGAACAATTGACCTACAGCTGTGACATTGAATGGAGCTTGACCTGAGATCAGGATGTGAGACAGCTGAGCTGATGCTCCTCTTCATTATGCTAATAGTATGGTTGTAACGATTTGATAGGGAGAACAAACAAACCCAAGAGCAAAGGAAACATTTATGGAATTTATTAATAACAAAAAGCAGTCGCAGTGGATGTCGAGGATCCCGGCACCGGCTGCAGCAGCGAGAAGAGGTGACAGAAAAGCGAGTGCACTGAGGCCGCACTCGTGAACAATCCTTGAAGAGTGTGTCCATAGGATGAGTGTGTGTGTTGTGGAAGTCAGGAACAGATTCGTAGAATCCTTCATTGAAGCTAGTGAGGTGCAGAACAGCGCCCAGCTGAAGAGGGCGATACTACTCCCGACACGCGGGCAGAGACGAGGTATCCTCCGTGGAAGACCAGCTGACACGCAGCAGTAATGGAAGGCAACCACACACCCGACATGCGGGCAACCAACAGATACACAAGACAGGATCAACTAGACAGAGAAAGCATTAGTACTCAACATCAAACAACAATCTAGCAAAGATACTGAGGACACGACGGGCTTAAGGAGGGCGTGAATTAAAGATGAACAGGAATTGCTCCTCACGCTAACCAGTGGCATGATCAGCGTTTGTTCCCATGAAAACGTGATCATGCATGCCGGCAGTGCCTGCGAGACATGGGGGAGAGAAAATGACAAAACAAACAAAACAAATCGGCGAACTCACCAGAGCCGTGACAATGGTGTGGTGTGGTATACTATCAGCTTACAGACCTATTCACATCCCTGCCTGCTACACACAAACACACACACGACCTCAGGGATAGCATACAAAATCTTTCAATAAAACCTAGACACTTCTGGAGAGAAAGACACTATTGAAATATTTTTGTGCCACAAACA